>NC_036872.1:27365495-27369667 GCF_002910315.2 Salvelinus sp. IW2-2015 | reverse complement strand
ACCATACCTGTCAATTCTCAGCGTGAGTTCTCTGGGAGAGAGAGAGGAGGTAAGTTAGCCAAGATGTTTATATCCTGAACTCTCAGTTCAACTCATCTACTCTAAGTTTAAATTGAGTTCATATTCACTCTATTAGATTTCAATTATCAACTCTTAGTTCAAACTCAACAAAAAAATCTCAATTCTAAGTTCAACTCCATTCAACAACTCTACAAAAAATTTACTACAACTGTAGTGACCAGCTTTCACACCAGGGTCCATCAGTCAAGTTTCTCTTTCCCACTCACCAGGGCTGGGGATGGCCACAGGCTTGTCAAACTTGGCTTTGCCCCTGCTGATCTCTCCAGCATCAGATTCTGGGAAAGGGAGGAGGTAGATCTGTAGGAACAGAGAACAGGCTTAATAACATGTCTTTCTGCTATTCTGTCTGAGAAGCTCCACTGAGCTGCTGCTGGCACAGTCAGACCCAACCACTTGAGCAGGGGCAGAAGGGAGAGGAGGGGAGTGAGCGAGGGGGAGGCAGAACCTCTGAGCAGGGGCAAGAGGGGAGAGGCAGACATGCCACCCGGGTGGAGGTCGATGCGGACACAGGCGCGGCCTCGCTGTCCAGGCGCAGTAGGGTCCCGGGACAGAAGGCAGTCTGGCTGCGCTGATAGCGGCTGCAGTTAGCAAGGGCAGCTGGAGCACCTCTGAACGTGAGCCAATGTACAAGTACTTCTGCAGACATAGACAGAGAAAGAGGGAGAAGAGAGAGGGGTGGAGCCACAGAGGAAAAAGAGAGGGGGGAGAGAAGAGAGGATGGGAATAGAAAAAGAACATTCAGAGAGGCAGCAGAGATAATAGGATAATCATTCTACAATTACAATACATTTTGTTCTGCTAGGAGAAGAGTTTGTTTATGAAATCGCTGGCCATGCAAGTCTGGTTTAGTTAGATAAGGATCAGCATGAGTGTAATGCCAGTTAACATGTGAGTGTCATGCTGGAAACAGAGGTGATGAGTAGGGCCGGGAGTCACATCGGTAATCTGATTGGATACTGGTGATCGTTTAAGCCAGGAGTCACATAGTAATCTGATGGATAATGGTGAGTTTAAGGCCAGGAGTCACATGTAATCTGATGGGATAATGGTGATGTTTAAGGCCAGGAGTCACATGGTAATCTGATTGGATAATGGTGATGTTTAAAGCAGAGTCACATGTAATCTGATGGATAATGGTGACGTTTAAGGCCAGGAGTCACATGTAATCTGATGGGATATTGGTGATGTTTAAGGCGCAGGAGTCCCATGGTAATCTGATGAGGATAATGGTGATAAGTAGGGCCAGGAGTCACATCGTCATCTGATTGGATATGGTGATGTTTAAGGCAGGAGTCACATGGTAATCTGATGGGATAATGGTGATAAGTAGGGCAGGGTCACATCGTCATCTGATTGGATACTGGTGATGTTTCGGGCCAGGAAGTCACATAGTTCTGATGGGATATGAATGATGTTTAAGGCCAGGAGTCACATGGTAACTTATTGGATATGGTGATGTTTAAGGCAGGAGTCACATGGTAATCTGATGGGATATGGTGATGTTAAGGCCAGGAGTCACATGGTAATCTGCTTGGATAATGGTGATGTTTTAAGGCCAGAGTCACATGGTAATCTGATTGGATAATGGTGATGTTTAAGGCCAGGAGTCACATGGAATCTGATTGGATAATGGTGATGTTTAAGCCAGGAGTACATGGTAATCTGATTGGATAATGGTGATGTTTAAGGCCAGGAGTCACATCGTCATCTGAGGGGTAATGGTGATAGTAGTACACTGGTCAGAGAAGACTCTTGTCTCCAGTGATGGTCTGTGTGTAAGTAAGCCTTGTCCAAGCAGAACGCCCATAGGTAAGGACCTATCTCCAGTTTCTGTAGTGTGTGAGAAAGCTTGATGCACATATCCACCTTGTCGGTCTGTCTATGTGTAAAGCTGGGGAAAACTCCAGACCCTAGCGATGGTCATGATGGTGTAGGCCCAGGGATACTTCCTGGCTAGTGACTAGTCTACTATATGGAGGGCTGGGGAAAACTCTTGTGCCTAGTGTAGGGTTGCAAAATCCCTGGAAAGTTCAATAAATTACATTTTTTTTCGAAATTCTGGTTGGAAGAATCAAGGGCGAATAAGCAGGAAATCCAGAATCCTCCAACCAGGATTCTGGAAAAGCAGGGAATTTATTGAAACCCTAGCCAAGTGTTGAGTGTTACCTTGGTGTGAGAGTGGTTAGGCTGTCCACTGGCTGGGGAGAACAAACAGCTGTATCTCTTAATCACATGGCCTCCGAGCCAAAGATCACTACCCTCTGTAACCAGCCGTCTGCTACGGAGGAGAGTAGAGGGGAGGGGAAAAGGAGAGAAAAGGGCAATGAAAGAGAGTAGGAGAGAGAGGAAGGGTGACTGTTAAGGATAATGTGAGGGACTGACCCTGCACACTACAGGAGCCTGGACAGAGCAGAGCAGCAAAACACACACACACATCATGCTCCTCTCTCGTGTGTGTCGGGAATTTCGGCTAATCCCCAATCCAGCCTCCGTTTCTAACCGCCTCGCCAGATTTGTTTCTCGCATAAGCTATCGTCCTGCTGCAGTTAATAGCTAATCAAGCCTGCAGCCCAATTGGCAGTGTGTACGTCTGCCAAGGGCCCATTGAGTTTGTGCTGTGAAGCACAGCAGCAGGGAGCCTGCAGGCTACTGAGCCCATCGTCACTCTGACAGTTATGGGCCTCCAACACACCGCAGGCACAGTAAGGGAAACTCTGCACTGCACTGCAGTGAGTTGGAATTAATAAATAGCTAGTAGCTATTATAAATAGCTATGTAGCTGCTATTATAAGTAGCTATAGGCTATTTATAAGTAGCTAGTAGGCCTATTATAAAGTAGCTAGTAGGCTATTATAAGTAGCTAGTAGGCTATCTGTATATAAGTAGCTAGTAGGCTTTATAAGTAGCTAGTAGGCTATTATAAGTAGCTAGTAGGCTATTATAAGTAGCTAGTAGGCTATTATAAGTAGCTAGTAGGCTATTATAAGTAGCTAGTAGGAAGTACTGTAGTTGGAGTAAGATGAAGTTGTCCTGAAACTGCCTGAACGCTGATCTCTTGTAAATTGTGGGTCTTCTTGTTTTTGGGGGGGGATTGGGGGTAAAGTAAATTGATCGTACATCTGTGGTTCAGGGCAACTTCTCTAGCATATTTAGTGAGCATACGGGTTCATCTGGGCCCTGTCAGAAGGTACCATAAACATACCGACTGTATATTCATCATTGGTAGGTACCTATTGAGCATGTTGTATTCCCTGTCAGTGGTTACCTGTTCCTATGAACAGCATATAGTTCTACATAGTTACAGTGCCTTCAAAAAGTATTCATACTACTTGACTTATTTTGTTGTGTTACAGGCTGAATTCAAAATGGATTTAATATATGTTTTTTCTCACCCATCTACACACAATACCCCATCATGACAAAATTAAAACATGTTTTTAGAAATGTTAGCAAATGTATTGAACATGAACTATCGAAATATCTCATTTACATAAGTATTCACACCCCTGACTCAAAACATGTTAGAATCACCTTTGGCAYCGATTACAGCTCCGGCAACTCTCTGTTCTTTGTGTTTGAATCAGTGTTTGAAATTCACTGCTCGACTGAGGGATCTTACAGATAATTGTATGTGTGGGGTACAGAGATGAGGTAGTCATTCATAAATCATGTTAAATACTATTATTGCACACAGAGCGATTCCATGCAACTTATTATGTGACTTGTTAAGCAATTAAGCACATTTTTACTCCTGAACTTATTTAGGCTTGCTATAACAAAGTGGTTGAATTCTTAAATTTAGACATTTCATATTTTCATAGAAAATGAATTTGTACAATTTTCTAAAAACATAATTCCACTTTGACATTATGGGGTATTGTGTTTAGGCCAGTGACACTAAATTTAAGCCATTTTAAAAATTCAGGCTGTAACACAACAACATTTTGAAAAAGTCAAGGGGTATGAATACTTTCTGAAGGCACTGTACCTGCACCAATGAACAGTATATAGTTGTATAGTTATATAGTTGTATATAGTTATCTGTGACTATGAACAGTATATAGTTGTATAGTTATATAGTTGTATATAGT
>NC_036872.1:27349653-27360286 GCF_002910315.2 Salvelinus sp. IW2-2015 | reverse complement strand
TATCTGTGATATGAACAGTTTATATTAGTTGTATAGTATATAGTTGTATATAGTTAATCTGTGATATGAACAGTATATAGTTGTATGTAATATAGTTTGTTGTATATAGTACCTGTGCCAATGAACAGCATGTTGTATGCCGCTGGTCCAGGGAGCTGACCCGGTCCACTGCCAGGCGGGTGAAGTTGATGCCCTTGGTGAGCAGTAGGGGGCGAGCCTGAGCCTTCTCCTCCATCAGAGGGTGCTTCTTGGCAAAGTTGAGAGTGGCGTCTGGCAACTGAAGAGAGCTGTTGTAGCCGTTCTCCCTATGCCAGCTTGTAATGCACTGCACCGTGAAGAAGAAGAGAAGAGACAGAGAGGGAGAGAGGGACACGAGAGAGGGTGAGGGAGAGAGGAAGAAACAAGGAATGTTGTTAGTTGTGGGACAGGCTGGCAGCTTGTTGGCTCTGATCGCTCTCCAGACTCCCTTCTCTCTGTCCAACTCACTCTCCATTCCTCCACTATACCCCTTCTTTCCTCCTCTCTCCCTTTGTCTCTCCCTCCACCTCACCCGTCACCCCCTCCCTTCACCCCCCCTTCATCCATCACTCACCGCTCGGGCCGTGGGCTGGGACAGTGCCAGTGTATCGTCCCCATCTCTGGGAGCCCTCTCTGTACTCCTTATACGGGCCGTCAAACACCTTCTTCACCTCCCCTATCTGGTACTGACACACGCTGACACATCCACATCACCCTGGGACAGGAGACACAAACAAAAAATGGGCTTAAGATGATCAATTCAAATTTTATTTGTCACGTGACGAATACAACAGGTGTAGACCTTACCGTGAAATGCTTACTACAAGCCCTTAACTTGTTTGGATAGGGGGCAGCATTTTCACTTTTGGATGAATAGCATGCCCATAAGTTTGGGGGGAAAACTGCTTACTCTTGTGACTATGAACAGTATATAGTTGTATAGTTATATAGTTGTATATAGTTATCTGTGACTATGAACAGTATATAGTTGTATAGTTATATAGTTGTGTATATAGTAACCTGTGCCAATGAACAGCATGTTGTATGCACGCTGGTCCAGGGAGCTGACCCGGTCCACTGCCAGGCGGGTGAAGTTGATGCCCTTGGTGAGCAGTAGGGGGCGAGCCTGAGCCTTCTCCTCCATCAGAGGGTGCTTCTTGGCAAAGTTGAGAGTGGCGTCTGGCAACTGAAGAGAGCTGTTGTAGCCGTTCTCCCTATGCCAGCTTGTAATGCACTGCACCGTGAAGAAGAAAGAGAAGAGACAGAGAGGAGAGAGAGGGAACAGAGAGAGGTGAGGGAGAGAGGAAGAAACAAGGAATGTTGTTAGTTGTGGGACAGGCTGGCATCGCTTGTTGGCTCTGATCGCTCTCCAGACTCCCTTCTCTCTGTCCAACTCACTCTCCATTCCTCCACTATACCCCTTCTTTCATCCCTCTCTCCCTTTGTCTCTCCCTCCACCCTCACCCGTCACCCCCTCCCTTCACCCCCCCTTCATCCATCACTCACCGCTCCGGGCCGTGGGCTGGGGACAGTGCCAGTGTATCGTCCCCATCTCTGGGAGCCCTCTCTGTACTCCTTATACGGGCCGTCAAACACCTTCTTCACCTCCCCTATCTGGTACTGACACACCGCTGACACATCCACATCACCCCTGGGACAGGAGACAACAACAAAAAAATGGGCTTAAGATGATCAAATCAAATTTTATTTGTCACGTGACGAATACAACAGGTGTAGACCTTACCGTGAAATGCTTACTACAAGCCCTTAACTTGTTTGGGATAGGGGGCAGCATTTTCACTTTTGGATGAATAGCATGCCCATAGTGAACTGCCTCCTACTCAGTCCCAGATACTAATATATGCATATTATTATTAGTATTGGATAGAAAACACTCCGAAGTTTCTAAAACTGTTTGAATGATGTCTGTGAGCATAACATAACTCATATGGCAGGCAAAAACCTGAGAAAAAATCCAAACAGGAAGTGATGTCAACCGTCTTTAGAATGTGGTTTCAGGCTGCTCATGTGAAGGGGGGCCGGATGGGAGCTGTTTTACTAAGAGGTCTGCCTACAGCCTCGTTCTCAGTCACGCGCTTTCACTTGAGAGGTTGCTCTCGTTCCAGTGTCTTTCTACAGACAATGGAATTCTCTGGTTGGAACAGCATTGAACTTTTATGATAAAAACATCCTAAAGATTGATTCTATACTTAGTTTGACAAGTTTCTTCGACCTGTAATATAACGTTTTGAACGTTTCGTCCGAATGGACCAGATCGAGCTTTTGGATTGTTTACCAAACGCCCAAACAAAAGAAGCTATTGGACATAAATGGACATAAATGATGGACATTATCGAACAAAACAAGCATTTATTGTGGAACTGCGATTCCTGGGAGTGCATTCTGATGAAGATCATCAAAGGTAAGTGAATATTTATATATGAATAATATGAATAATGTTGACTACCCAACATGGCGGATATTTCTCTGGCTGGTTTGGGCTCTGAGTGCCGTTCTCAGATTATGCTTTTTCCGTAAAGTTAAAAAATAATCTGACACAGCGGTTGCATTAAGGAGAAGTGTATCTAAAGTTTCATGCATAATAGCTGTATTTTCATCAACATTTATTATGAGTATTTCTGTGAATTCATGTGGCTCTCTGCAATATCACTGCATGTTTTGGAACTACTGAATCTAACACGCCAATGTAAAATACGATTTTTGGATATAAATATGAACTTTACCGAACAAAACATTAATGTATTGTGTAACATGAAGTCCTATGAGTGTCATCTGATGAAGATCATCAAAGGTTAGTGATTCATTTTATCTCTATTTGTGCTTTTTGTGACTCCTCTCTTTGGCGGGAAAAATGGCTGGGTTTATCTGTGACTTGGTGGTGACCTAACATAATCGTTTGTGGAGCTTTCGCTGTAAAGCATTTTTGAAATCAGACACTGTGGCTGGATTAACAAGAATTGTATCTTTAAAATGGTGCCTAATACTTGTATGTTTGAGAAATTTGATTTATGAGATTTCGGTTGATTTGTATTTGGCGCCCTGCAATTTTATTGGCTGTTGGCGAGGGGTTCCGCTAGTGGAACGGAATGCAGTTTAAGAAATAGAGCTAAGAAAATATTTACTAAATAAATTAAGTACAGTTTTTTATAAAAGTAACACAATAAAATAACAATAACGAAGCTATATTTTTACATAATTTTATTTAACCTTTATTTAACTTGGCAAGTCAGTTAAGAACAAATTCTTATTTTACAATGATGGCCTACCCCGGCCAAACCCTCCCCTAACCCGAACGACACTGGGCCAATTGTGCGCCACCCTATATACAAGGGGTATAGGTACCGAGTCAATGTGCAGGTTAGTACAGGTTAGTCAAGGTAATTTGTATATTTACATTTTACATTTAAGTCATTTAGCAGACGCTCTTATCCAGAGCGACTTACAAATTGGATATGTAGGTAGGCATAAAGTGACTATGCATAGATAATAAACAGCGAGTAGCAGCAGTGTAAAAACAAATGTGTGTGTGGGGGGGGGGGGGTCAATATAAATAGTCCGGGTGGCAAGGGGAAGCAGGTAGCCTAGTGGTAAGAGCATCAGGCCAATCCAGCAATTGAATCCCCGAGCTGACAAGGTAAAAATCTGTTTTTCTGCCCCTGAACAAGGCAGTTAACCCACTGTTCCCCAGTAGGCTGTCATTGTAAATAAGAATTTGTTCTTAACTGACTTGCCTAGTTAAAAAAATGTTTTTTTTAATTAATTGTTAAGCAGTCTTATGACTTGGGGGTAGAAGCTGTTGAGGAGCCTTTTGGACGTAGACTTGGCGCTTCGTTACCACTTGCCTTGCAGTAGCAGAGAGAACAGTTTATGACCTGGGTGACTGGAGTCTTTGACAATTTTTGTGGCCTTCCTCTGACACCACCTAGTATATGGATGGCAGGAAGCTCGGCCCCAGTGACGTACTGGGCCGTATGCACTGCCTTCTGTAGCGCCTTACGGTCGGATCCCGAGCAGTTGCCATACCAGGTGGTGATGCAACCAGTCAGGATGCTCTCGATGGTGCAGCTGTAGAACTTTTTGAGGATCTGAGGACTCATGCTAAATCATTTCAGTCTCCTGAGGGGGAAAAGGTGTTGTCGTGCCCTCTTCACGACTGTCTTGGTGTGTTTGGACCATGATAGTTTGTTGGTGATGTGGATACCAAGGTACTTGAAACTCTCGATCCGCTCCACTGCAGCCCTGTCGATGTTAATGAGGGCCTGTTCGGCCCTCCTTTTCCTGTAGTCCACAATCATCTCCTTTGTCTTGCTCACATTGAGGGAGAAGTTGTTATTAGCTAGGTGTGTTGTTTCTGTAGTCATTTTACATTGTCTGTTTGTATGACATAGGATATGGAGAAATAGGATGATGGTTTGGTTTTATTAGGATAATAACTTGTTTTTTTATAACAGAATTGGAAAAGTCCATCACAGGATGTTGGTGGCACATTAATTGAAGAGGACGGGCTCGTGATAATGGCAGGAGCGGAATAGGTGTAATGGTATCGAGCACGTGGTTACTATGTATTTTATGCCATTCCATTAGCGCCGTTCCAGACATTATTATGAGCCGTCCTCCCCTCGGCAGCCTCCACTGAAGTCCATCTATACACAGAGAAGACACATTAGCTGACTCAAGGCTAGTAAAACTGTAATTTTGGGTATAAAATAATATCTTCAAAAGAATTGGAAAAATGTATAGACTTAGAAGTCACGCCAGGCCAGTGTTAGCAAAGGTGCTAAGTTGGACAGAGAGATTATCTTTGGCACATTTAACTCCCTGGCAGTGCTATTGTGTCCGCGTCTCAAATGGCACCATATTCCCTATATAGTGCACTACTTTTGACCAGGGCTCACAGGGCTCTGTTTAAAAGTAGTGCACTATTTACGGAATAAGTGCCATATGGGGACGCAGACAAACGCTATTCTCTTTGGCACATCGACTCCCTGGCGTTAGTGTTATTGTGACTCACCACTGGGCGTGGAAGATGCCATAGAAGGTGGTGGTGCGCCAGTCGATGCCTGGCAGGGTGAAGACTTCCCGCAGGTTGTTGAAGGTGACGTGGCGTTCAGGGAGAGAACACACCAGCCTGGCCTTCTGGAAGGTGGTCCACTTCTTCTGCAGGGTCCTGGTGCCCCCCAGATCACCCTAAGAGGAGAGACACATGGTCAGTCAAGGGACAGGAGTCAGAAGAGGTGCCATAACGCCAGTAGGGTGTAAAAATCTGTTTACTTCCATAATATTTGTGGATGTTTTTTGACGGAATGGGGTGAGAAGAGTGATTGTAAAGGAGAGAGAGAGAGATCACCCTGCTGTGATAAACAGACAGACTGGGGATAGAGGAGTTAGGACATAGTCTAGGGCAAGGAGTTAATCCAGACCACCAGGAAAAACAACGGGTCGTATAATGCAATGATAGTGGATGGTCAACTCTGAGCTTATAACTCGTAACTGGGTGAGAGGAGTGATTTTAAAGAAAGAGTAAAACGGAAGTGTGTGTGTCTCAGTGTAAATAGCCAGTTAGCAGTTACTTACCAGTACCCAGAGTAGGGTTGAGTGGTGTGTGTGTGTTCGGTGGCTGTGGGTGTGAGAGAGAGACTGCGTGTGTGTGTGTGTGTGTGTGTCAGAACCACAATGTCCTAACAATTCACCAGAATGTCCTGACAAGGTAGGAAAACAAGAACATTTCTGAAAAGGCAGGACTTTTTTCATGTCCTGAATGTGTTAAAATGCAATTTTAGGCTTAAGGGTGAGGTTTAGGGTTTGGGGTTAGAAGGGCTAGAGTTTGGAGTTAGGGTTAGGAMTTAGAGTTAGGATAAGGATTAGGTTAAGGTTAGGATAAGGATTAGGTTAAGGGTTAGGTATGGTTTAGGGTTAGGAGTTAGGATAACGGTTAGGTTAGGTGAGGAGTTAGGATAAGGGCTAGGATCAGGTTTAGGAGTTAGGATAAGGGTTGGGAAAAGGTTAGGAGTTAGGATAAAGGTTAAGGGTGAAGTTTCTAAAACTGTTTGAATTATGTCTGTGAGTATAACAGAACTCATATGGCAGGCAAAAACCTGAGAAAAAATCCAAACAGGAAGTGAGAATTCTGAGAAGGGTCGATGTTAAAGTCATCGCCTATTCAATTCCCTGTAATATATGGATCTGTTTGCACTTCCTACGACTTCCACTAGATGTCAACAGTCTGTAGAATGCTGAATGAAGTGTGATGTGGGGCCAGATGGGAGGTGTTTCAGTCACTGGTCTGGCAGATTGCCAGTTCTTGCTCACGCGCTTTCCTCATGATATCGCCTTGCGTTCCATTACTTATACAGACATGAAGAAATGCTCCGGTTGGAACGTTATTGGATATATATGATAACAACATCCTGAAGATTGATTCTCTACTAAGTTTGACCAGTTTATTCGACTTGTAATATAACTTTTAGAAGTTTTCGTCCGACGTTTGCCTGCATCTGCGCGAGCGTTTGGACACGTGTACTACACATGCTAGGAAAAGTAGCTAATTGGACATAAGTAATGGACATTATCGAACAAAACAACTATTTATTGTGGAACTAGGATTCCTGGCAGTGCATTCTGATGAACATAATCAAAGGTAAGGGAATATTTATGATGTAATTTCATATTTCTGTTGACTCCAACATGGCGGAGAAATGTTGTTAAATCTGAGCGCTGTCTCAGATTATTGCATGGTGTGCTTTTTACGTAAAGTTTTTTTTAAATCTGACACAGCGGTTGCATTAAGAACAAGTGTATCTTTAATTCTGTGTATAACATGTATCTTTCATCAAAGTTTATGATGAGTATTTCTGTTATTTGACGTGGCTCTCTGCAATTACTCCGGATATTTTAGAGGCATTTCTGAACATGGCGCCAATGTAAACCGAGATTTGTGGATAAAATATGCACATTATCGAACAAAACATAAATGTATTGCGTAACATGATGTCCTATGAGTGTCATCTGATGAAGATCATCAAAGGTTAGTGATTATTTTATCTCTATTTCTGCTTTTTGATACTACTATCTTTTGCTGGGAAAATGGCTGTGTTTTTCTGTGGCTATGTACTGAGCTAACATAATTGTTTGGTGTGCTTTCCCCGTAAATCCTTTTTGAAATCAGACATGTTGGTGGATTCACAACATGTGTAGCTTTAATTTGGTGTCTTTCATGTGTGATTTCATGAAAGATTGATTTTTATAGTAATATAATTTGAATTTGGCGCGCTACATTTTTTCTGGATTTTGGCCAAGTGGTACGCTACCGTCCCACCTATCCCAGAGAAGTTAAGGGTTAAGGTTAGGTAAGGTTTAGAGTTAAGGTTAGGAGTTAGGATAAGGGTTAGGAGTTAGGATAAGGGTTAGGTTAGGGTTAGAGTTAGGTTAAGGTTAACATTAACATTACAACATATTATGTATTTGATACAACATAGTACACTGTGACAGAGGAATAAGCTAAAATCTATCAACCCAGAGATTGCCATTCACTCCAGCTGGGGAAAGATGAAGTGATGCATGGGAAGGTAAGCATTTCCTGTTACATTTTTACTCCCAAAAAGTCCTGAAAATTTCCGAAAACAAATCTGTGTGTGTGTAACCATATATGCGTGTAGCCTACCTTGCAGACGCGGGCCACCCTGGCCACAGTGAGCTCTGTGTCACAGTCCAGCTCTACAGCTCTCTCACTGAAGAAGAAGTAGATCTTGTCATCATCCCCTTCCTTACTGCCACTGCTCTCCCTCACCAAGGCCGAGCCCACAAGTCAGGCTCTGAGAGGACAACACACGGACGCACACACACAGGAGCATGAGATGTAACAAACACACACACACACACACACACACACACACACACACACACACACACACACACACACACACACACACACACACACACACACACACACACACACACACACACACACACACACACACACACACACACACACACACACACACACACACACACACACACACACAGGATCTAAATTTGAGCCAGTTTGCCACAGCAGGAAAATAATGTTGTAGCGGATGATAAACCTAACCCTAAATTACAAACTTTAGAAGCCTTTTTAAACCTTGAATACATTACAAGTTAGCATTTCCTTCTATGTAGGAAAATAATTCTCAGCAACAAAAGTGTTCATATTAAGATCCTACATCTGTATGCCCGCACGGTCACACTCATGTGCACACAAACACATGCACGCACACACACACACACACAGCCACCTCCACTCCCTCTAATATAATGTAATGTTTTACCCTCTAACCTCGTCTCATCTAATACCCTTCCATCATCTTCCATTATCTCTCTCTAACACCTCTTCTCCCTCTTCCCTCATGTATCACTCCTGTCCACTCCTCTAACCTCATCTCTCCACCTCTCACCCCTCTACCAGGCTTTTTCACACTCACCTGCTTTTTCCATCTCTCACTGCCTCTGAGGTCCTATTAGCTAGCCCCTAACCTCTCCATTTCTCATCTCCCTCTCCAACTCCTTCACCATATCTACAGTTCCATATTCCCCTCTCCCTCTCTCATTCTATCCTTGCTTTCTTTTTACATACCTCTCCCTCTCTCTCTCTCCTCCCCTCCTCATTTAAACCCCGCCCCCTCTCACCGTTGAGCCAGGCCGGCAGGTATTCACTCTTCATGCTGTAGTGTTGCTGTCCCAGGTTCCTCAGGATCACAGGCTCAGTACCCAGGAAGTTATTCAGTGTGGCAGAGTACAGCTCCTTGTCTGGGAGACACAGAGACAGGCAGGATGAGCACCATTACAGAACATTTACACATAGAATAAAATAGAGTAGAGTAGAATAGAGTGAAATAGATGGCCTACCCACTATGAGGCCTGTGTGGCCTTTGGCAGGGTCGTAGGGACACTTGCCCTTCCCATCCTCCAGGGAGCCAGGGTTGAGACTGAAGTGGTCAGCATTCTGTGGGTTGACAACAGGACACACGCAGAGACACGCACACAGACACACAGAGACACAGGTGGTCAGTGCATGACTAACACAGCTCCGGGCTCTGTCTGTCCGTGACAACCGTTCTAACAGGAGCCACAGTCCTCGCTCCCTGCCTTTGCCACACCCGTCTGATCATATCTCCGTCAGGCAGGTGCACACACTCACTCACTCACTCACTCACTCACTCACTCACTCACTCACTCACTCACTCACTCACTCACTCACTCACTCACTCACTCACTCACAACCAGATACCACTGCCGCGTTTGCATGGGATATTCTTTCCTTTGACACAGATGATTCAGCCGTATGGGGAGGATGTGGTGTGGAGGTTTCAGACAGAAGATAGAAGACATGACACCATGTCACTGGTGCTGCTAGCTGTGACACCACCACAAGGACAGATCAACTCTAATATCACCTCCAGACAGAGTGGGATGAAGACACAGATTTAAGGTCAGGAAGTGATTGAGACCTTGTTGGTCCTAAATAGCACCCTATTCCCAGGGCTCTGGTCAAAAGTAGTGCATTAAGAATGGAATAGGGTGCCATTTGGGACTCTGCCATTGAGAGCCACTCACGATGTAGGTGCACTTGGGCTGGAAGGCGAAGGTTCCACAGGTGTAGAGGTGGGTGTGGTTGTAGCTCTGCAGGAAGCGGATGTAGTTGAAGCACTCCGTCTGTGGGAGAGGAGACTAACACTGAAGCATAATATTCTACCATTCATAGCAATAATCATTAACTCAGTCTAATGAAGGAGTTGAATGTCAACAGAAACTTTAAGGATCCGTACCTGGTTGTTCTTGCCCTTGGCAGAACACTCTCTCTTCTTCTCCTGTGGTGCTGGCCACTCAATCTGCGAGAGAGAGATAAAGAGAGGGAGCAATCGAGGGATGGGTGAGAGAAAGAGAGAGAGAGAGAGAGAGAGCGAGGGATGAGTGCAAGAGACACAGTCACAGATAGAGAGTTGGCAGAGTGAGGTAGAGATGTCTTTATTCTTTTGGAACTTCTGTGAGTGGAACTTCTGTGAGTTTACTGTTAATTTGTATTGTTTATTTCACTTTTGTTTATTATCTACTTCAGTTGCTTTGGCAATGTTAACATGTGTTTTCCATGCCAATAAAGCCCTTAAATTGAATTGATAACAGCGAGAGAGATAGAGAGAGATGGATTTAGAGAGTGGGAGGAGAGAGAGAGATGGTGGGGAGAGATAGAGAGAGATGGAATTAGAGACAGTGGGAGAGAGAGAGATGGTGGTGGAGAGAGAGATGGATCAGAGAGAGAGATGGATTTAGAGACAGTGGGAGGAGAGAGAGAGAGTGGGGGAGAGAGACAGTGGGAGGAGAGAAAGACAGTGGGCGAGAGAGAGACAGTGGGGGAGAGAGAGACAGTGGGAGAGAGAGAGATGAGAGGATGACACAGCAGATGATGAGATAGGTGCAGAGTGGGGACATAGTGAGGCAGTTGGCATCCAGTGGCCCTATCATCCCTCTAAACCACACCAGAACAGCAGCAAACAGGTGGGCTGCTTATTACTGGGATGCTCACAACACAGAACTGTTGGATGTTCATTATCAGTCACAC
>NC_036872.1:27335215-27348798 GCF_002910315.2 Salvelinus sp. IW2-2015 | reverse complement strand
GTGTGTGTGTGTGCGTGCATGTGTGTATGTGTGTGTGTTTGTCTGTGTGTAGTTACCAGAGGTCGTAGCTGTCTGCTGATGTCGTTAGGGTCCAGGGCAAACAGGACCTCTCTAGCTCCTACATACAGAACCCTCTCGTGTTCTGCTAGAGTCACCATGGTGTAGTTCCACACACCTAGAGCCCGGAACCTGGCCATGCTGTCCAGCACCTCTGTAGAGGAACACACATACAGGGCCTTCAGAAAGTAATCATACCCCTTTGAATTATTCCACAAATGTTTTCCCACCCATCTATGCACAATACAAAGTTAAAACATGTTTTTAGAAATATTTGCACATTTATTAAAAATGAAATACTGAAATATCTCATTTACATAAGTATTCACACCCCTGAGTCAATACATGTTAGAATCAACTTTGGCAGCGATTACAGCTGTGAGTCTTTCTGGGTAAGTCTCTAAGAGCTTTGCACACCTGGATTGTACATTATTTGCACATTATTCTTTTTTAAATTCTTCAATTCTGTCAAGTAGGTTGTTGAGCACTGCTAGACAGCCATTTTCAAGTTTTGCCATAGATTTCCAAGACGATTTAAGTAGATCATTTAATTAAGCCCCTCAGGAACATTCAATGTCGTCCTGGTAAGCAACTCCAGTGTATATTTGGCATTGTGTTTTAGGTTATAGTCCTGCTGAAAGGTGAATTCATCTCCCAGTGTCTGTTGGAAAGCAGACTGAACCAGGTTTTCCTCTAGGATTTTGCCTGTGCTTAGCTCCAACTATTTTTATCCTAAAAAACTCACTAGTCCTTGCCGATGACAAGCATACCCATAATATGATGCAGCCACCACCACGCTTGAAAATATTAAGAGTGGTACTCAGTGATGTGTTGGATTTGCCCCAAACATAACACTTTGTATTCAGGACATAAAGTTAATTTCTTTGCCACATTTTTTTCAGTTTTACTTTAGTGCCTCAATGCAAACAGGATGCATGTTTTGGTATATTTTTATTCTGTACAGGCTTCCTTGTTTTCACTCTGTCATTTAGGTTAGTATTGTGGAGTAACTACAATGTTGTTGATCCATCCTCAGTTTTCTCCTTTCACAGCCATTAAACTCTGTAACTGTTTCTTTGTCGTGGCTGGGTGTATTGATGCACCATCCAAAGTGTAATTAATAACTTCACCATGCTCAAAGGGGTATTCAAAGTTTATTTTAATTTTATTTGTACCAAAAAACAACAACTTTGAGCATCCCGTTGTGCATCCCTTTGAGCATTACTTTGAGCATTCCTTTTTAGCACCCCTTTGAGCAACCCTTTGAGCAACCCTTTGAGCAACCCTTTGAGCAACCCTTTGAGCAACCCTTTGAGCATTGGAAAACCTCCCTGAGTCTTTGTGGTTGAATCTGTGTTTGAAATTCACTGCTCGACTGAGGGACCTTACAGATAATTGTATGTGTGGGGTAGAGATGAGGTAGTCATTCAAAAATCATGTTAAGCACTATTATTGCACACAGAGTTAGTCCATGCAARTTATTATGTGACTTGTTAAGTACATTTTTACTCCTGAACTTATTTAGGTTTGCCATAACAAAGGGGTTGAATACTTATTGACTCAAGACATTTCAGCTTTTCATTTTTAATTAAAAACATAATTCCACTTTGACAGTATGGGGTATTGTGCGTAGGCCAGTGACACAAAATACATTTTTAATCAATTTTAAATTCAGGCAGAAACAACAAAATGTGGAAAAAGTCAAGGGGTGTGAATACTTTCTGAAGGCACTGTACCTGGATAATACAGTTTGAAACACACACGTTTCACTTAACTTAAGATTGGCAATGCACATCGAAGCGTCGTACATGTTTATGTCACAAATGAAACACCTTTGAGGCCATAATTATCAGAATTCAGCAGCAGTGGGATGTTGATGACTTTCTCTGTCATCAAAGTGGCACACACCCACATACACATACACACACCCACATACACACACCCAAATACACATACACACACCCACATACACACACCCACACCTACATACACACACCCACATACACACATACACACCACATACACACCACCCCACTACACCACCACAACACACACCACACACAAAACATCTCCAACACACCACCCACACAACAAGGACACATCTCCCCAACACAACAACACACTACACACAGAGAACTCCTCCAACGCATTTACACCAGAACACATCCTCACCAACACATACACACACCACACACACACACCACCACACCCCACAGAACACTCCTACCCACACACCACAACAGAGACATTCCCACACAACCACACCACACACCGAGACACATCCTCCCAACACATACACACACCCACAACACCCTCCCAACAACACAATAGACAACATCCTCCCACACACACACACCGACAATTCTCCCAACACACCACACCCCACAACACACAGAGACACCTCCCAACACACACACAGAGACACATCCTCCAACACATACACACAACACACACACAGAGACACATCCTCCACACACACCACCACAGAGACACATCCTCCCAACACACACACAGAGACACATCTCCCAACAGACACAGAGCACATCCTCCCAAACACACAACAGAGACACATCCTCCAAACACACACTCCAACACTACTTCCACACCCACACAGACACATCCTCCCAACACCACACACAGAACACATCTCCCAACACACACACAGAGCACATCCTCCCAACACACACACCAGAGACACATCCTCCCAACAACACACAGAGACACATCTCCAACACACACAGAGACACATCCTCCAACACACACACACCCACACACACAGAGAGACAACTCAAACACACCTACACCACAGACACATCCTCCAAACACTAACCAGAGCACATCTCTACAACACCATCACACACCCACAACACATCCTCCCACACACAACAAGACACACATCCTCCCAACACACACACAGATACACATCTCCCAACACACACACCACACACACAGAGAAACATCTCCCAACACACACAGAGACAATCCTCCCAACACTACCAACATCCACAACACCAGACACATCCTCCAACACACCACGAAACACATCCTGCCAACACACCACAGACACATTCTGCCAAACAACACACAAGACACATCCTCCCAACACACACACAGAGAAACATCCTCAACAACACACACAAGACAAGCTCCCAACACCCACCCCACAAACACAGAACACATCCTTCCCAACACACACACACATACACAACAGCAGACACATCCTCCAAACACTACACACAGGAACAATCTCCCAACACACAACACACCACACAACACATCCTCCAACACACACAGAGCATCCACCACACACACCAGGACACCAGCCTCCCAACACAAACACAGAAACAATCCTCCCAACACAACACACAGAGAACTCCTCCAAACACACACGAGACAACATCCATCCAACACACACACAGGACACATCCTCCAACACACACACAGAGCACATCCTCCCAACACACACACCCACACACACAGAGACACATCCTCACAACACACACACACCCACACACACAGAGACACATCCTCCCAACACACACACACATACACATCCTCCCAACACACACACACCCACACAATGCAGTAAAACACAAACACACAGAGCCACAGACAGTAAGAAACCGATAGAGCGGAAATGAAAATGCAGTGTAGTTTCCATTATCCACGCCTGTGTTCCCTGTCGCGTCTCCGTGCCTCGCTCTTATCAAAGGGAAGTCATGTGCAAAACATCAGACAAGCCTCAGTAAAGTGATATCATGAATTGAATAATATTTATGTTCCTCTAAAAATAAGACCTGAGCTCCTTCAGGAGGAGTTATGATTTATGGTGACGACATCACGTTACTTCCTTCCTGGCCTAGTTTGAGGGTATAGCAACGAACCAGAACTATAGAGGTGGTGGGTTGGAGGACAACAAGTCAGAGACAAAAAGAGAGGGGGAGGGAGAGGGACGGAGAAAGAAAGAGACCATGGAGGTATAGAAAGCCAGGATAAGGAAGAGAGGAGGGGAAACTTGAGGCAGTGGGGAGAAGGGAATAAATGTGGAATATAGTTATTATCTAGAGAGCAGCAGCGTATAAACATTGGAGGGTATGGGCGCGTGTGCTGGATGAGGAGAGACAAGATGAGAGGAGAAGAGACGAGATCCTCAAGGGAGCCAAGAGCACATCTGCTAGGTTCTACCCTGCCAGAAAAGGTCTGGTGTTGACACACACACACACACACACACACACACACACACACACACACACACACACCCCTCCGGGGTACCTGCTTAGTGACTTGAACGTTTCCCCACAATAACGTAACATTTTGCAGAGCTTGAAGGCGGTTGTTTAAAATGATTAGTGCCACTGTCATTACCAGTCGCTATGGCAGGCTGCACTTCCCATCTGTCACCACACAGCGTCAGCCCTGAGGCCAGTCTGACTGCCTGCGTGGTAGGGTGGCTTAATGAGGGGTCTCTGTCAGATTTAGCAGGTATTATGAAAAGATACTAGATATTAAAGTCACTACATAAGAGAAGAGACTAAACTAGTAAGGGAAAATAGAATGAAAGGGAGAGAAGGAGTACCATGCCACAGAAATGAGAGCAAAGAGAAGGTCTAATGATTTCAACAGATGAAACACACACACCACAGACCAAAGGGAAAACTGCAAACCCATAAAAGGTTGATTGTGGGTGAGGCAGCAGAGGTCTGTGTCTCTCCACAGTTGAACTCTTGAGATGTGCCAAGGTCACTTCTATGGGTTCTATGGAAACAGAGTAGCAGTGTTCCATCTCTCTGGGACTTTAGCTAGCCACTCCGCTATAAGAGTTCTCTACTCCCATCTCTGTGATGTCTCGCTCTAGCTCCCATCTTCAGGTGTGTGTATGTGCGTGTGCTGCGTTGAGGAGAGCTCACGGTCAGGCTGGTGGAGGGAAGGGCCAGAGCAGCAGAGAAGCAGACCAGGGAGCAGGGCTTGGCTGGTTCAGAGCTCCTTTAGGTCTCCTCTGATGTGCCTCCATGTATGCTGCTGCTCCAGCCTCTCCTCTTCAGTCAGCTAGCGCTCCTTTCAATGAGAGCTTTACTGGAGATACTGCCAGGCTCTGCGTTACGCTGCTAACCATGGAGGAGCTCACACACTGCACTATAATTAAAGGGCTATTTTAGGCTCTTTGAAGCAGCAACATGCAGACTAAAATGATTCAGACCAAGAAAGAAGGAAACCTACACTGTACAGCACCCGACCACTACAAAAGAATACACACACAAACCCTGGTCAAAAGCAGGTGAGTCATTCCATGAAATGAGTGCATTTTGCATCCCTTTGATATTTTAAGTAGAAATTGTGCACTAATATTGAATATAATTTTAAAAGCCTGTTATACTCAATAGAGTGCCCTTTAATATAAACCACATGGAAAATCTTGCTAAAGTGCTAAGATTCTGCATTTTGACACTTAACACCAACATTTACAGATTTTAACCCACTTAACACCAACATTTATCCAAGTTTTCACCATAATTGTAAAGCCCTAGTAATTTTGTTGACAATGTCATTTTTGAAGATCATTATTCACTTTAAGGTAAAAAAAACAACTTGTTCCTCATTTTAAGGGCAACCCTGTTACGTGAATTGAACTCTTGTTTTAATAGGGTGAAACTATTCCTTTTTTTTAGTCTTCAAAAGAAACATTGAACATCTAATAGTCAAATCATAGTGTAAAAGCGTGTGAGCTGGTTTTACTCCTTATGGCCATTTTGTGGTGGATAACTAAGCAGGTTGCACATAACACATCAACACTATTACCCATAGATAGACAGGCTAGACATGTTTAACAATAAAACAAATGTGAAAGCTTAAGTTGAATTCAATTGCCCTTCCCTGTTGCACACAACAAGCTTCCATTCCCTCTGTCACAGGAGAATTTATGGATGATTTAAGATGAAGTCGTCAACCCTGTTATGGTCAACCCTGTTACTTTATTTGGCACTTAATAGGCACTTACTATAGTATTTATTTGTATAATTTTTTTTAGATGGGAAAACATGTTTTTTATTAAGTTGAAAATGCGCTCTTTATGACAGAATGTTAAAATTAGGTGACCAAGTTACACTACTCAAAAGGCACCCAATTGGTGGAACAACCCAGGTACCCACATGGAGATAAATACACAGACAAACAGTAGTTTAACGGGGACACACACACAAACCCAGTTGTTGCATCAAGAGACGAGAGAAACTTCAGAGGAGATTGTATTGAAAGTCAAGGCATGAGACACTGAGTACATGGAGAGAGATGGGAAGAGCTGTGTAATTGCTGTAGATTAGGGGAGGGAGTGGTGAGAGAGGGGTGAAGTGGACTAGGATATATGGGGAGGAGAAGTGGGAGGGCAAACATGGAGAGGAAATGCTCAAATTGGATTAACACAACAACAGGATGAGTGGAAGACCAGGGGAGATAGGATGAGAGATGAGGGTGATGAAAGCAGAAACATGGCAGTGACTGAAGCAGTGGGAGATTGCAGTTCAATTCTACATAAAGACGATTAAATCAAGTTGATTTATTCCACAAATTACCTTGCTGAAAAAGAGTGCCACYGTTAAGAGTGCCCACTTCATGCTGTCTGGCCGCCTTGCTTTGGCAATGTAAACATATGTTTCTCATGCCAACAAAGCCCTTTGAATTGAATTGAGAGAGGGACAATGAGAGAGAAAGACAGAGAGAGAGAACGGCGCATGGATGGATTAATGATAATCATAACCGTTTTGTGATGGACCCCCAGCAGTTTACAGAACAATATGACTAGTTATATTTAGCTCTGTTTATCAAAAGTGTTGGAAAAACTTGTCAATAATCAACTGACTGGCTTTATTGATGTCTATAGTATTCTCTATGGTATGCAATCCGGTTTCCGCTCAGGTTATGGATGTGTCACTGCAACCTTAAAGGTCCTCAATGATGTCACCATTGCCCTTGATTCTAAGCAATGTTGTGCTGCTATTTTTATTKACATTCTTGTGGGCTGGCTAAGGAGTATTGGTGTCTCTGAGGGGTCTTTGATCTGGTTTGCTTACTACCTCTCTTAAAGAATGCAGTGTATAAAGTAAAACAAATCTGCTGTCTCAGCCACTGCCTGTTACCAAGGGAGTACCCCAATGCTCGATCCTAGGCCCAACGCTCTTTTTAATTTACATCAACAACATAGCTCAGGCAGTAGGAAGCTCTCTCATCCATTTATATGCAGGTGATACTGTCTTATACTTAGCTTACCCCTCCCTGTTAAATGGTCTACAACAGGTATTCCCAAACTGGGGTACACGCAATGCCGTCGGAGGTACGCCAAATAAAAATGTGATTCACATTTAAACAAACAAAAAATTCAAACAGTCCATTTATATTTTTCAATGGGGCTATACATTTGGGTGAGGTTTRTRTCTCGCCTGAMTAGCCTCGTTTCACAACAAAAAATAAAACTAAACCATCTAGTGTTCAGCAAATAACAACACAWTGTCAAATACAGGTAGCCTAGTCAAATAATTAACATCCAATCAGATTAACGTTACTCTCTCGCGGGAATTCCACTAATGGTCCATATGTAGCCAAAAGCTTGCATGATGACAAGTTTCTCACACGACTGGCCTATCTGAGTGATGTTTTTCTCGCCTGAATGATCTGAATCTAGGATAACAGGGACTCTGCAACTATATTCAATATGCGGGACATTAACAAAGACAACACACAGGTCTTTCCATCATTGTATGATTTTTTGTGTGCAAATGAACTCAAGCTTACGGACAATGTCAAATGTGACATAGCGAAGCACCTGAGTGAGTTGGGTGCGCAATTACGCAGGTACTTTCCCCCGAAACGGATGACACAAACAACTGGATTCGTTATCCCTTTCATGCCCTGCCTCCAGTCCACTTACAAATATCTAAACAAGAGAGCCTCATCAAAATTGCAACAAGCTGTTCTGTGAAAATGGAATTCAATCAGAAGCCACTGCCAGATTTCTGGATTGGGCTGCGCTCAGAGTGTCCTGCCTTGGCAAATCGCGCTGTTAAGACACTGATGTCCTTTGCAACCACGTACCTATGTGAGAGTGGATTCTCGGCRCTCACTAGCATGAAAACTAAATACAGGCACAGACTGTGTGGAAAATGATTTAAGAGTGAGACTCTCTCCAATACAACCCAACATTGCAGAGTTATGTGCATCCTTTCAAGCACACCCTTCTCATTAACCTGTGGTGAGTTATTAACAATTTTCGATGAACAAATAAGGTTTTATATGTAAGATGGTTAAATAAAGAGCAAAATTATTGATTATTATTACATTATTATTTGTTCCCTGGTCCTATAAGAGCTCTTTGTCTCTTCCCACGAGCCGGGTTGTGACAAAAACTCACACTCATTCTTATGTTTAATAAATGTATCGTATAGTGTGTGTGGTAGGCTTACAATGATYGCAAAAAACAACATTTGAGAGTGCGCTGACCCTGGTGCTAGAGGGGTACGCAGCTGGAGGTTGAATGTTTGAAGGGGTACAAGACTATTAAAAAGTTTGGGAACCACTGCTCTACAACAAAGCTTTCTTAGTGTCCAACAAGCATTCTTAACCTTGTTCTGAACACCTCCAAAACAAAGGTCATGTGGTTTGGTAAGACGAATTCCCCTCTTCACACAGGGGTTATTACTACCTCTGAGGGGTTAGAGCTTGAGGTAGTCACCTCATACAACTACTTGGGAGTATGGCTAGACGGTGCACTGTCCTTCTCTCAGCACATATCAAAGCTGCAGGCTAAAGTTAAATCTAGACTTGGTTTCCTCTATCGTAATCGCTCCTATTTCACTCCAGCTGCCAAACTAACCCTGACTCAAATGACCATCCTACCCATGATAGTTTATGGAGACATCATTTATAGATCGGCAGGTAAGGGTGCTCTCGAGCGGCTAGATGTTCTTTACCATTCGGCCATCTGATTTGCCAACAATGCTCCTTAAAGGACACATCACTGCACTCTATACTCTTCAGTGAACTGGTCATCTCTGTATACCCAACGCAAGACCCACTGGTTGATGCTTCTTTATAAAACCCTCTTAGGCCCCACTCCCCCCTATCTGAGATATCTACTGCAGCCCTCATTCTCCACATACAACACCCGTTCTGCCAGTCACATTCTGTTGAAGGTCCCCAAAGCACACACATCCCTGGGTCGCTCCTCATTTCAGTTCGCTGCAGCTAGTGACTGGAACGAGCTGCAACAAACACTCAAACTGGACAGTTTTATCTCAATCTCTTCATACAAAGACTCAATCATGGACACTTTTACTGACAGTTGTGGCTGCTTTGTGTGATGTATTGTTGCCTTCTTGCCCTTTGTGCTCTTGTCTGTGCCCACTAATGTTTGTACCATGTTTTGTGCTGCTATAAATGTTCTGTTCCTACCATGTTGTTGTTATGTTGTGTTGCTACCATGCTGTGTTGTCATGTCTTGCTGCCTTTCTATGTTGTTGTCTTGTATCTCTTGTAGTGATGTGTGTTTGTACTATATTTATATTTGATTTATTTTTAATCCCTGACCCCGTCCCCGCAGGAGGCCTTTTTCCTTTTGGTAGGCCGTCATTGTAAATAAGAATTTGTTTTTAACTGACTTGCTTAGTTAAATAAAGGTTAAATCTTTTTTTAATTATTATAATTTTTTTTTTTAAATGACTATACTCCACTTTAGATCATGCCATATGCTCCATCTTAATTCCATTCAACCAGGGACATAGTGGAGGATGGAGAGATCCTCTCTCGATTCAATTCCATTCAAAGGGCTTTATTGGCATGGGAAACATATATGTTTACATTGCCAAAAACACCCCACCTCCATCCATCTATCCCTGCCTCCATCCCTCCCAACCACTCATTACCGTAATTGGTGGGCAGAGAGAGAAAGACTTCGAAAACAAATCCAGTTTTGATAAACTCCCATATTTATTGCGTGAAATACCACAGTGTGCATCACAGCAGCAAGATTTGTGACCTGTTGCCACAAGAAAAGGGTAACCAGTGAAGAACAAACACCATTGTATATACAACCCATATTTATTTCCCTTTTGTACTTTAACTATTGGCACATCATTACAGCACTGAAATAGCCATAATATGACATTTGAAATGTCTCCAGTGTAATGTTTACTGTTGACATTATTGTTTATTATCTATTTCACTTGCTTTGGCAATGTAAACATATGTTTCCCATGCCAATAAAGCCCTATGAGTTGAATTGAGTGAGTGAGTGAGTGAGTGAGAGAGAGAGAGAGAGCCAAACCTTCCATGACAAAGCCATCACCTACGGAGAGATGAACCTGAAGAACAGTCTCCTAAGCAAGCTGGTTCTGGGGCTCATATTTCCCTCAGATTACACAGATCCACAAAGAATTTGAAAACAACCCAATTTTGATAAACTCCCATATTTACTGGGTGAAATACCACAGTGTGCCATCACATCAGCGATATTTGTGACCTGTTGCAACAAGAAAAGGGCAACCAGTGAAGAACAAACGCAATTGTAAATACAACCCATATTTATGTTTAATTATTTTCCCTTTTATACTTTAACTATTTGCACATCGTTACAACAGTGTAATGTTTATTGTTTATTTCACTTTTGTTTATTATCTATTTCACTTGCTTTGGCAATGTAAACGTATGTTTCCCATGCCAATAAAGCCCTATGAGTTGAGTGAGTGAGTGAGTGAGTGAGTGAGTAAATTAGTGAGTGAGTGAGTGAGTGAGTGAGTGAGTGAGTGAGTGAGTGAGTGAGTGACTGAGAGAGAGAGAGAGAGTTTTAAATCATCTTTATTGGGTCTGGGAGCCCACCACACAATAAATACTCATACAAAACCACAGTTACACATCAATTAAAAACACAACTCCAATTCCTCCTCCACAGTAACTAAACACAACAGCCTCTGAATACCCCATATACTCATAAACAGATCAATATTGTTGACCAGTTTATAACAGGCAAACTCAACCCTCAGTCTCGCTGCCAACATCCTCTCCAGCATTCCCACCACATCCACAGACCCCTGTCCCCGAATACAGTTTTTTCGGGTCTTCCATATCGCTAATTTAGCTGCCCCTGACACAAAATTAAGCAACACAACTACACCCTTTTGACTGAACCTGTACTTTGGCCCAAATATATACAGTTGGGAAGAGAAAACCTCTCCCAACGTTGAGAACCAATTAGTGATCAGGTCAATCATCCCGACCAACCTGGGACACAGTAAAAACAGATGTGCCAGAGTTTCAGACTCAGCACAGAATGGACACCCTTCCCCAACAGTAACATCCAGATGTACCAGATGCATGTTGGTGGCTATGACTCCATGTATTATCCTCCATTGGAGGTCAGCTGTCCTCTTATCAATAGGCAGTTTGTATAATGATCGCCAACAGCCTTTTGGAGAGGCACCTGGACCAAACACACCTGCCCACCTCGTCGATTTTACCCCTTCCAGGGAAGAAGCACGGGACACTTTTACACATATTCTTCTTTCCCACCTCCTTGAACTCCCCCAGCTCTGGGGTATCGAAGGAAAGCAGCATCCCCACGTCCTCCTCGAATGCCCCCACCGCAGCACTAACAATCAGTGCAGGGAACARATAATCCAGACCCTCCTTCCACCGATCAGAATTGGAAGTGTCAGTCACATACTGCAGATGAAGTACTGGCAAGGAGTCACAGACCTCAGCGACGACCTTCCTCAGTAGGCGAGATGATCGCATCCCCGCTCTTTCTCCCAGCTCCTCRAACAATCTGCTCCTGTTCCGCATCAGATGACCCAGTTTAGTACACCCCACACCTAACAGGCATGAACGTAGGCTGGCTGAACCCAGAACACGGGACTGGATGGCAGTGTTYTAAAAAGAGGCTCTTCAAAAAGCCACATCCCTGGTGGCGTGCAGGCCTTACGGGACTTGACAAAAACTCTCTAAGCTGCTTAATAACAGACTCATAGAATGGAGTCAAGCCAGACAAATCACCCCCCTTATAGCTTTAAGAGGAAAAGGTGCTTGTCTAAGCCCAAACAGCCCGCTCTCCTCGTCAATGTATAGGCTGTGTCGACCCAGCTAGAACCGTCACTGGACAACAGTCTCTGGGCTGCTTGAAGCCGGAAAGCCATGATCCTAGAGGAAATGTCCACCAGGCCTTGCCCACCCTCATGCAGTGGCAGGTACAGGGCTGCAGCTTTAATCCAGTGTTGTCCAGACCAGAAGAAATTGACAAGGGTTCTCTGAAGCTCTTGTATCAGACCCTTTGGTGGCTGAAAAATCATTAGTCTGTGCCACAGGGTAGAGGCAGCAAGATTATTAGCTACCAGTACCCTTCCCCTATAAGACAGCTGGGGCAGCACCCATTTCCATCTTGACAGTCTGGCACAAACTTTCTCCAATACACCCTCCCAGTTCTTTCCAATACACCCTCCCAGATACTCTTTCAACCTGTTTGAGAGACATTTAGAAAAACATTTTTTATGAGAGCCAAACCCCCCCCTTTTTTGGCAACAGTGAAAGCACAGCACGTTGACAGGATACAGGAAGAGAACCCTCATGAAAAGATTCACACACCACTTCATAAAAATCTTCCCCAATTGACCCCCAAAAGTGCTTATAAAACTCAGATGGTAAACCATCGATGCCAGGGGATCGGCCTGTTGAGAGCTGCATAACTGCTGTGGACAGCTCTTGCAGTGTAATGTCAGAGTCCAATGCGACTCTCTGCTCAGGTCCCAATTGAGGAAGTCCATGTAACAACTGTTCAGTACACAGAGAGTCACAATCCTCCGCCTTATAGAGGGCAGAGTAGAAATCCACGGCATGTTGACGCATTTCACTGTCATCCGTGGTCACCTTCCCATCAGGGAGACGAATGCAGACCATCTGTTTARGTTGCAATGTCGACTGTCCTAGGTTAAAACAAAGCGCTTGGAGCATCCATATCCTTGAGGGAAGCGAAACGAGACCTAATCATGGCACCCTTCACTCTTTCATGCAGAAACGACCTCAGTTCATGTCTCTTGTCCTGTAAGTTCATGACTAGTCCGGGGTCATTCTGAGTGAGCAACTTCAATTCAATAGATTTGATGTCCTGTTCAAGGGCCTTGATACTCTCTTTAACTTCAATTTGAGACAGAGCAGTATACTGTTGACAAAATAATCGTATTTGGGCCTTCCCAACCTCCCACCATTGTCTCAAGGACTCAAAATTCCCTTTTGTAACCCTCCATTTTTCCCAAAACAACAAAAACCTTTCACAAAACATGACATCATGTAACAATTTAACATTAAAATACCAGTAAGGTGATGACCTTCGTGGACAGGACAAGTGAATATCAACAGTAACAATATGATGATCAGAGAAACCCACAGGAGTAATGTCATACCTTCCAACCCTACTACAGTAGTGATCAGATACATACAACCTGTCTAACCTTCCAAACCTACTACAGTAGTGATCAGATACATACAACCTGTCT
>NC_036872.1:27324315-27335190 GCF_002910315.2 Salvelinus sp. IW2-2015 | reverse complement strand
AAGAATATGATTAGGAATATCTCTATCTCACTGTTACTCTAGCACCCGACCACTTACAATATATAATACACACTATCAAAACCCTGGTCAAATTAGCAGTTGTGAGTTCATTCCATTTGATATGAGTGTGCATTGCATCCCTTTGATATTTTTAAGTAGATAATTGTTTGCTATCTAATTATTGAATTATAATTTTAAATTAAGTGGCCTTTTATACTCATAGAGTAGCCCTCACTTAATATAAACCCATGTTAAAATCTTCTAAAGTGCTAAAGATTCTGCATTGACACTTAACACCAACATTACAGAGGTTTTAACACCACTTAACACTCAACATTTATCCAAGTTTACCATTAATATGTAAAGCCCTAGTTTAATTTGTTGACAATGTCATTGTTTGAAGATCATTTATTTCACTTTAAGGTAAAAAAAAACAACTTGTTCCTCATTTAAGGGCACCCTTACGTGAATTTGAACCTCTGTTTAATAGCGTGAAACTATTTCCTTTTTTAGTCTTCAAAAGAAACATGAAAATTCTAATATAAGTCAAATCATAGTGTAAAGCGGTGAGCTGGGTTTACTCCTTATGCCATTTTGTGGTGATTAAACTAAGCAGGTGACACATAACACTATCTAACACTTATTTACCCTATATATAAGACAGCTCAGACCTATGTTTAACTAATTATAAAATACATACACTGTGAAAGCTTAAGTTAATTATCTATTTTGCCCTTCCCTGTTGCACACAACAAGCTTCCATGTCCCTCCTTCAAGGTATAATTTATGGATGATTTAGATGAAGTCGTCAACCCTTGATTATGGTCAACCCTGTTACTTTATTTCGACTTAATAGGCACCATTACTTATAGTATTTATTTGTTATATTTTTTTCTAGCATGGGTAAAACATCGTTTTTTAAGTTGAACTATACATGAGCTCATTTATCGACTAGCACATAAAATATAGGTTAGTACTCTAAGCCACAATACTCAAAGGTGCACCCCATATTTGTGACAACCCAGTACCCACATTGGGAGATAAATTACACAGACAAGAACAATTAGTTTAACGGGACACAACCCACCACAATTCAGTTGTTCGATACAGAAGATCGAGAGAAACTTTCAGTAGGAGATTGTATTGAAAGTCAAGGCATAACACTGTAGATACACTGAGCAGAAGGTATGGGAAGCAGACGTGTTAAATTCTGATAGCAATATAGGGAAGAGTAGAGAGAGGGGTCAAGTGGACCTAGGATATTAATGTGAGGAGATATGTGGGAAGCAAACTGGAAGAGGAAATGCTCAAACTTGATTAACACAACAACAGGATGAGTGGAAGACCCAGTGAGATAGGAGAGAGATTGAGGGTGAGGAAAAGCAGAAAAATTGCAGTGACTGAAGCATGGAGATTGCAGTTCAATCTACAAAAGACGATTAATTCAAGTTATTTATCCACAAATTACCTTGCTGAAAAGAGGGCCACGGTTAAAGTGGCCCACTTATGCTGTCTGGGCCGCCTTAGCTGGCAATGTAAACAATGTTTTCCCTTCATGCCAACAAAAGCCCTTTGAATTGAATTGAGAGAGGACAATGAGAGAGAAAACAGAAGAGAGAACGGCGCATGGATGGATAATGAAAATCCATAACCGTTTTGTTGATGACCCCCAGCAGTTTACAGTAACAATATGACTTAGGTTTATAATTTATCCTGTTTATCAAAAGTGTTGAAAATACTTGTCAATAATCAAGCTGACTGGCTTATTTGATTCTTTTTATAGTATGCTCGTATGGTATTGCTCTCAATCGGTTTCCGCTCAGGTTATGGATGTGTCACGCAACCTTATAAGGCGTCCTCAATGAATGCACCATTGCCCTTGATTCTAAGCTATAGATGTCGCTGTAATTTTTATTCTACAATTTCTTGGGCTGGCTAAGAGTATTGTGGTCTCTGAAGGTCTTTGAATCTGGTCTGCTTCACTTACCTTCTATAAAGAATGCAGTGTATAAAGTAAAACAAACTCTGCTTTCTCAGTCCACTGCCTCGTTAACCAAGTGGAAGTACCCAATTGAGCTCGATCCTAGGGCCCCAACGATTTCTTTATAAATCTAATCAAAACACACGCTCAGCAATAGAAGCTCCTCTCATCCCATTTATATGCAGGATACTGTTCTTATATTAGCTTAACCCTCCCTGTTTTAAATGGTCTACAAACAGTATCCAAAACTGGAGACGCGCACATGCCGTCGGAGACGCCAAACACACAAAATGTAATCACATTTAAACAAAACCAAAATTCAACACGCGTCCATTATATTTTTCAATGCTATACCATGGATGAGTTTTTTTCTCGCCTATAGCGCTCGGTTTCACAACAAAAAATAAAACTAAACCCATCTATGGATTCAGCAAATAACAACACATTGTCAAAATACAGGTAGCCTAAGTCAAATAATTAACATCCAATCAGATTAACGTTACTCTCTCCGAGGCACGGCATGCGGGAGGCGCGGGCGGAATTCCATAATGGCCATATGTAGCCAAAAAGCTTGTCATGATGACAAGTTCTCACACGACTGGCCTATACTGAGTGATGTTTTTCTCGGCCTGAATGATCCTGAATCTAGGATAACAGGACTCTGCAACTATATTCAAATGCGGGACATAACAAAGACAAACACACAGGTCTTTCCATCATTGTATGATTTTTTGTTTGCAAATGAACTCAAGCTTACGGACAATGTCAAATGGACATATCGAAGCACCTGAGTGAGTGGCGTGCGCAATTACGGCAGGTATTTCCCCCGAGAAGAAACAGTGGGATACACAAACAACTGGATTCGTAGTCCCTTTCTCATTGCCCATGCTCCCTAGTCCCACTTACAAATAAATCTAAACAAGAGAAGCCTCATAAAATTGCAAACAGCTGTTTCTTGTGAAAATGGAATTCAATCAAGAAGCCACTGCCAGATTTCTGATGGGCTGCGCTCAGAGTGTCCTCCTTGGCAATCGCGCTGTTAAGACCACTGATTCCTTTGCACGAGAGTATCCTATGTAGAGTCGGATATTCGCTCTACTAGCCATGAAAACTCAAATACAGGCACAGACTGTGTGGAAAAAATTTGAGATTTAGATGTGAGACTCTCTCATATTACAACCCAACATTTGCAGAGTTATTGCATCCTTCAAAGCACACCCTTCTCATAACCTGTGGTGAGTTATTAACAATTTTCGCATGGAATATAATAAGTTTTATGAGTAAGTATTGGTTTAATAAAAAGAGCGCAAAATTATGATTATTATTACATTATTATTTGTTCCCTGTCCATAAAGAGCTCCTTGTCCTCTTCCCACAGCCGGGTGGTGACAAAAACTCACACTCATTCTTTATGTTTAATAAATGATCGTATAGTGTGTGTGCGTAGGCTTACAATGATAGCAAAAAACAACATGAAGTGCGCTGACCCTGGTGCTAAGGTACGCAGCTGGAGGTTGAATGTTTGAAGGGGTACAAGACTAATTAAAAAGGTTTGGAACCACTGCTCTACAACAAAGCTTTCTTTAGTGTCCAACAAGCATTCTTAACCTTGTTCTGAACACCTCCCAAAACAAAGGTCATGTGGTTTGGTAGACGAATCTCCCTCTTCACACAGGGTTATACTACCTCTGACGGTATAGAGCTTGAGGTAGTTCACCTCATAACAAACACTTGGGAGTATGCTAGACGGTGCACTGTCCCTTCTCTCAGCACATATCAAACTGCAGCTATAAAGTTAAAATCTAGACTATGGTTTCCTCTATCTAATCGCTCCTATTTCACTCCATCCTGCCAAAACTAACCTGACTCAAATGACCATCCTACCCATGATAGTTTATGGAGGACATCATTTATAGATCGGCAGTAAGGGTGCTCTCGAGCGCTAGATGTCTTTCACCATTCGGCCATCTGATTTGCCAACAAGCTCCTTCAAAGTATCACATCACTGCAACTCGTTATACTCTTCAGTGAACTGCGTCAAATCTCTGTATACCCCAACGCAAGATCCCACTGGTGATGCTTCTTAATAAACCTCCTTAGGCCCCACTCCCCCTATCTGAGATATCTATACCTGCAGCCCTCATGCGCCACATACAACACCCTTCTGCCAGTCACATTCTGTTAAAGTCCCAAAGCACACACACCCTGGGCGTCCCTCATTTCAAGTTCGCGTTGCAGCTAGTGACTGGAACGAGCTCGCAACAAAACACTCTAAACTGGACAGTTATCTCAATTCTTCATACAAAGACTCAATCATGGACACCTTTTTACTGACAGTTGTGCTGCTTTGAGGTATGTATGGTGCCTTCTTGCCCTTGTGCTCTGTCTGTGCCACTAATGTTTGTACCATGTTTGTGCTGCCTATAAATGTCTGTTCCTACCATGTCGTTGTTTATGTTGTGTTGCTACATGCTTGGTGTCATGTCGCTGCCTTTCTACGTTGTTTGTCTTGTATCTCTGTAGTGATGTGTGCATTTGTACTATATTTTATATTTTTGATTTATTTTTAATCCCTGACCCCTCCCGCAGGAGGCCTTTTTCCTTTTGTAGCCGTCATTGTAAATAAGAATTTTGTGTTTTTTAACTTGACTTCTTAGTTAAATAAAGGTTAAATCTTTTTTTAAATATTATTTTAAAAAAAAATTTTTTTTTTTAAAATGACTATACTCCAATTTAGATCATGCCATATGCTCCATCTTAATTCCATTCAACCAGGGACCATAGTGGAGGATGGAGAGATCTCCTCGATTCAATTCCATTCTCAAAGGGCTTTATCGCAATGGGAAAACATATATTAGTTTACATGCCCAAAATCACCCCACCTCCATCCATCTATCCCTGCCTCCATCCCTCCCCAACCACTTCATTACCGTAATTGTGGGACAATACACAGAAACAGACGTTTCAAAACAAATTGTCCATTTTGAAATTCAGACTCCACATAATTATTGCGTCGCAACACCCAGTTGCACTTATCATGCAGCAAGATTTGTGACCTTGTGCCCACAAGATAACGTGGTAACCAGTGGAAAACAAACACCATTTATATACAACCCATATATTTTCACCTTTTGTACTTAACTCATTGGCGCACATCAAATTACAGACACTGCACATGAGACCATATGAAATTGACATTTGAAAACTGTCTTCCAGTCGTAATGTATTTCACAGTGTTGACACCATTATTGTTTATCTAGTTTCCACTTGCTTTGGCAATGTAAACATATTTTCCCGATGCAATAAAGCCCTAGAAGTTGAATTTGAGGTCGAGTGTGATGAGAGAGAGAGGAGAGAGCCAAAACTTCCATGTGTACAAAAGCCATCACCTACGGAGACTCTCTTTATGCTCCGGTGCTCGATAAGAAGATGAACCTGAATGAACATTCTTTTCCTATATAGCAAGCTTGGTTTCTGTGGCTTCATATTTCCCTCAGATTACACAATCCACAAAGAATTTGAAAACAACCAATTTTGATAACTCCATATTTATGTGAAATACCACCTAGTGTCGCATTCTACATCAGCGATTTTATTGTGACCTGTTGCATCAAGAAAAGGCACCAGTGAAGAACAAACGCATTGTAAATACAACCCATATTTATGTTTAATTATTTCCCTTTTATACCTTTAACTATTGCACTATCGTTAGCTAAAACAGTGTAATGTTATGTTTTTTTTTTTATTCTACTTATTGTACTTTATGTTTATTTAACTATTTTTCATACACCTGCTTTTAGGTCCAGAAATGTGAAACGTATGATTTCCCATATGCCAATACAAGCCCTATGAGTGAGTTGAGTGACTGTTGAGTGACGTGAGTGGAGTAAATTGATGAGTGAGTGAGTGTGGAGTGAGTATGAGTGAGTGAAGTGAGAGTGTAGTGGACTTGAGAGAAGAGAGAGACGTTTTATAAATCCGATCTTTATTGGGTTCTGGAGAGCCCACCACAACAATAACATACTCATAACAAAACCACAGTTACATCATCAATTTTTAAAAACACAGATACTCCAATTTCCTCCTTTCCACAGTACTAAACCTACAACAGCTCCTCTGAATACCCCAGATATACTCATAAATCATGTATCATATATTGTTGACCAGTTTTTATAACAGGTCAACTTCAACCCTCAGTTTCGCTGCCAACATCCTCTCCAGCATTCCCACCAACACCCACAGACCCCTGTCCCCCGAATACTAGTGTTTTTTCGGTCTTCCATATCGACTAATTTAGCTGCCCTGACACAAAATTAAGCAACACAACACACCTTTTGACTGAACTCGGCTACTTGCCCATTTTTAATAGTATACAGTTTGTGCGGTAAGATGAAACCTCTCCCAACGTTGAGAGTTTACCATATTAGTGATCAGGTCAATCATCCGACCAACTGGACACCAGTAAAAACAGATGTGCCAGAGTTCTAGACTCACAAAGAATGGACCACCCTTCTTCCCAACTTACAGATAACATTCCAGATTGTCACCAGAATGCATGGTGGGGGCATATGACTCCATGTATAAATCCATTCCATTTGCGAAGTCCAAGCTGTCCTACTTCATCACATTAGGCAGTTTGTATAAAGATGATCGTCCAACAGCCTTTTGGACGAGAGGCACCTGGACCAAACACACCTTGCCTCACCTCGTCGATTTTAACCCCTTCCCAGGAGAAGTAAGGGCACGGGTACACTTTACAACGCACTATTCTTCTTTCCCACCTCCTTGAACTCCCCCCACGCTTTGGGTATCGAACGAAAGCAGCATCCCCACGTCCTTCCTCGAATGGGCCCACCCGCTCAGCCGACGTAACAATCAGTTGCAGGGAACATATAACTCAGACCTCTCCTTCCACCGATCCGAGAATGGAAGATTAGTCAGTCACATTATCTGCAGATGAAGTGACTGCAAGGTAGTTTCACAGACCTCAGCGAATCTGACCATTCCTCTAGTAGCTGATGATGAATCGCATCCGCCGCTCTTTTCTCCCAGCTCCTTCTAACAATCTCTCCTGTTCCGCATCAGAGACCCAGTATTAGACACCCCCACACCTAACAGGCATGAACTAGGTGCTGAATCCCATAACCAACTCGTCGTACTGGATGGCACAATTGTTTGTTCTAAAAGAGCTCATTACACACACACCACATCCCTGGTGGCGTTGCAGCAAGTTACGTGAACCTTAGAACAAAAACCTCTAAGCTGCTTAATAACAGAACTATAGAATGGAGTCAAGCCAGACAAATCACCCCCTTATAGCTTTAAGAGGAAAAGGTGCTTGGTCACTAAGCCAAACAGCCGCTCTCCTCGTCAAATGTATAAGGCTTGGTCACCCACTAGAACCTCACTGACAACAGCTCTGGCTGCTTGAAGCCGGAAAGCCATTGATCCTGAGGAAATGCTCACCAGGCCTTGCCCACCCTAGCAGTGGCATGGTACAGGCTGCAGTTTAATCCAGTGTTGTCCAGACCAGAAGAAATGACAAGGGTTCTCTGAAAGCTCTTGTATCAACCTTTGGTGCTGAAAAAATCATTATCTGGTCCACAGGTAGAGGCAGCAAAGATTATTAGCTACCAGTACCTTCCCTATAAGACAGCTGGGCAGGCACCCATTCCATCTTGACAGTCTGGCAACAAACTTCTCCAATAACCCTCCAAGGTTCTTGTTCCAAACACCCTCCCAGATTACTCTGTCAACCTGTTTGAGAGTAGACATTTAGAAAAACATTTTTTTATGAGAGCCAAAACCCCCCCTCTTTTGCAACAGTGAAAGCACAGCACACGTGGACTAGGATACAGGACAGAGTAATCTCATAAAAAGATTCACACACCACTCATAAAAATCTTCCCAAATTACCCAAAAGTGCTTATAAAACTCAGATGGAAAACCATCGATGCCAGGGATTCGGTCCTGGTGAGAGCTGCATAAAACTGCTCGGTGGACAGCTCTTGTCCAGTGTAATGTCAGTAGTCCAATGCGACTCTGTGCTGTTCAGGTGCCCTAATTTTGATGGAAATGTCCATGTAACAACTCTGCTAGTCACTATCGACGAGATCAACTCTATATCCTCCGCCTTTATAGAGGCAGTATGTAGAAATCCACGGTGCAGTTTACGGCATTTCTACTGTTCATCCGTGGTCATCCTTTCCCATCAGGAGACGAATGCCAAGACCATCTTGTTTTATGTTGCAATGGACTGTCTAGGTTAAAACAAAGCGCTTGGAGCACCATATCCTTGAGAAGCGAAACGAGACCTAATCATCACCCTTCCACTCTTTCATGCAGAACGACCTCAGTTCATGTTCGCTTGTCCTGTAAGTTCATGACTAGCTCCGGGTCATTCTGAGTGAGCAACTCTAATTCAATAGAGTTTCTTATGATGTCCTGTTCAAGGCCTTGCATACCTCTACTTCAATTTGAGACAGGAGCAAAATACTTGTGATCCAAAAATAATCGTATTTGGGCCTTTTCAACAAAGCCTCCCACCATTGTCTCCAAGACTCAAAATGCCCTTTTGTAACCCGCACCATTTTATTCTCCACGTGCCAAAACAACAAACAATACCCTGTTCACAAGAAATACATTGAACATCAGTAACAGATTATACATTAAAATATCCAGTATATTTGTACGTGGAGCGTCAGTGATGACATTCTGAATCACTGGCACATCTGTATATTACAACAAATAGTAACGAACCAATTTAAAGTGATGATCAGAAGAAAAGCCCACAGGGAGTAAATGTCATGACCTTCCAACCCTACTTACAGTTAGTCATCAGATAATTTCATATCAGACCGTTCCAACCGTTCCGAATACCTACTTACTCAGTAGTGTATTCTAGTATTAATTACAACCTGTCTTAAACCGTTCCAAGCGCACTACTAACGAAAGAGTAGTACAGAATAAGCATACAAACCATGCTAAACCTACCCAATCCCTGGCACTGAGCAGGTGAGGTAAATCACCAAAACAAATACAAAACCGGGTCTACCATTCCAACAAACAAATCAGGCCTGAGAGCGAAACTAAGAAGAGTTAAGGGATATTGATCAGGAAACACCATCACAAATTACTGTCTAAAACCCTATCCAACTGTCCACTGACATACCATTAGTATTTCAGATACATACAATCCTGTATAACCTTCTAAACCCTACATACCAGTAGTGATCAGATACAATACAACCGGTCTAACCCTTCACAACGCCTCATTACGAGTTAGTGATCAGATTAACATACAAGCTGTCTTAACCTTCCGAACGCGCTTGCAACTATGAGCTAGTAGTTCGTGTCTCACAATGATTACAGATACAATGCTGTCTAACTCTTTCCACTACTCCTATCTAACTTTAGGTTAGTGCTCTCAGTACATAACATAACACATCTGTCTTACACCTATCCTATCCCCTAAGCGTGTACTCATCAGTAGTGCTCCAGTATACATACATTATGTTCTGAGACCTGGCTGCTACTGGACACCACCTTCATTAATCTACTGAGCCTATTAGTTGTATTCTATCTCAATTATCATTACACATCTACTACAGTAGTGATCAGATACATACAAGCTGTCTAACCTGGCTGCACTGACACCACCTTCATTAACTACTACAGTAGTGATCAGATACATACAAGCTGTCTAACCTGGCTGCACTGACACCACCTTCATTAACTTTTAGCCATGTGTACTGCCTAACTTTTGCCTTCCTTACTCTCCACACATCAGAAAGCTCAAACTCAGTTAATAGGCCAGACAGGAAAGTGGCTGACCGCAGGTGAGGTTCTTCAGCGGTGCGGTCAACAGTAAAATCCACTGTACAGTTCCAGTCCCACCCTAAAACCACTCCCCTCTTGGTCACACTGTCTTAAGGTCTCCTTTATTTTATCAAAAACAACACTACGCTCTGTACCCTCATTAGGAGCATAAACATTCAAAACAACAAACAAAAAAACCATAACATCCACCTTGACCAATAAAACCTTGACAATCTCTGTTGTAGATACCACAGTCACCCCTAAACCTGAGGAAAACAAGATTGCCACCCCAGCACTGAAATTAGTACCATGACTGAGTATCTGCTGCCCCTCCCACCATATACCCCAGTCAACCTCATTTTCCTCATCACTATGTGTCTCCTGTAGGAAAACTACATTAAGCCTTTTCTGTTTTATTACTTCTAATACCCAAGCCCTCTTATTCCTGTCCCTTCCCCCATTAATATTGAGAGAACCTCCCCTTAGTACCTCCGTATAGAAAAGAGAAAAGAAAAGCAGAAGAAACCACAGAGAAACCAAAGAGAGAAAAAAGACACCCTATGAAGCATGATCATCGTCATTATTAAAATTCTCTCTTATTAACCTGACTACGTTTCCCACCACCTTTTGCTGCTGCAACAGCAGTAACAAATTTCCTCAAGCAAAATCGCTTCTTCTCACTCAACTGGTCTAACCCCACCGTCTTCTGTAACATCACAGCTGACCTCACAAACTTATCAACATCAAAATAATCTGCCAATTTGACAGATTTCCCAAAAGTCTGATCCAGAAACCCATTTACCTCCTCTAGATCGTAAATTGAGTCCTCACCAGCTGCTATCATATCAAAAGAGATATCCATATCCTTCTCTTGATCCTCCTCAGCTGAGGCCACAGACCCCTGACTCCCCTCTACCACATCCCTTTCAACACTCCCCACTTGCACCCCATCACTCGTACCAGAAATCTCCTCCACTACCTGGGAGCCTAGTTCCACATGACCCCCCTCCTGTACCCCATTACTCGTAGTGGGCATCTCCTCCACTACCTGGGAGCCTAGCTCCACATGAACCCCC
>NC_036872.1:27302474-27318188 GCF_002910315.2 Salvelinus sp. IW2-2015 | reverse complement strand
ACTACCTGGGAGCCTAGCTCCACATGAACCCCCTCCTGTACCCCATTACTAATAGTGGGCATCTCCTCCACTACCTGGGAGATTAGCTCCACATGAACCCCCTCCTGTACCCCATTACTCGTACTGGGCACCTCCTCACCAGTCTGAGGAACTGGCTCTTCAGATCCATCCTTACCTTCTACAACAATATTTTTCTGCTGCATAACATTTCCCTCTAATACAAGTTGCAACTCCGTGCCCTCAACACGGATAACTTGTTCCTCAGCAACAGGTGCTTGTGGCTGCTCAACCACTGTTCGCCCACCTCTCCCTACATCAGTGGACCCAGGCGTTACGAGAACCACCTGCGCCCCTCCCTCTGCCTTCTCCCTTTTCGGGCAAGCATGTCGCTTATGACCAACATCCCCACACTCAAAACACCGTTGACTACCCGTACTAGCATAAGCCATATAAAGTCTATTGTCATACTTGATTTTAAATGATCTCTCTAAAGTCTGCTCCGGTGAGTCCAAAAACAAACACCTGTCGCCGAAACGACATAATCTGTTTCAACGCCGGGTGTTTGCAACCCAACGGGACAACCTTAGTTGAACTTGCAAACTTCCCAAAGCGCAATAACTCGCGCTCCAAGAGCTCATTTGGAATAAACGGCGGTACATTTGAAATTGTTACCCTTGTTGACGGAGAAAAAAGCGTCGTAACTTGAATAAACATTCCTTTAAGAAGTACGCCATGCTCAACCATACGATCATCAACACGCTCTTCTTTAAGAAATACCACCACCGCTTTATTCATCCGTGACGCATAAGCAACATTCTCATATCCTACCTTCTCTCCTACGGCGACCAGAAACTCCTCCACCGTGACAGTAGCTTCAGTGACACACCTAAAGCCGTGCCGAAGTGACAGGGACGGCATCCCCATTCGGGCTGCCATCCCCGCCAAACTCAGGGTAATTTCGATATGAAAAACAAAATACTTAATTCTACCACAACAAAAATAAAAATAATAACCTTAATCATGCACAGAAGAAAACAAAAAATGCCACCAAGAAAGAGAAAACCGAAAGAAAGTTCTGAATATCTAACTATACACAACACACGCACTCCTTCGCTCATACAATTCCCAGCATGCACCAAACACTCCCAGCATGGAGAGAGAGAGAGAGAGAGAGAGAGAGTTTACTGTTAATTTCTGATTGTTTATTTCATTTTTGTTTATTTTATCTGCTTTGGCAATGTAAACATATGTTTCTTATGCCAATGAAGCCCCTCTGAATGGAATTGAATTGAGAGAGGGGTGGGGGTTTGTTTGAAATGCCAGCAGGATGCTTTGATGCAGAGAATGAGACTAAAACTTAAAAGGAAAACCAATGCAAATGAGTGGCACTGATTGAAAGGGCTTCATTGGCATGAGAAACATATGTTTACATTGCCAAAGCAGATAAAATAAACAAAAATGAAATAAACAATCAGAAATTAACAGTTGGGGTTGGCCTAGGAGAGGGGTGAGGGGGGGACAAGCCCCCCTCCCCCACACACACCTAACTCTATTTTAACTGCTCCTGACTGGGCACAAGAAAGGCTGGGACGAGTAGCATCTAGCGGGGCTGTGTCTATGTCCGTTAAGTGCCTGAAAATAACCAGCTAATGGATACTCCAGTCAGGCGTGCTCAAATCAGGGAGCAACGAGGGAGGTGTACTGGAGTGTATGTGAGAGATAAATGAGAAAGAGAGAAGAGTGGAAAAGAAAGAGAAGGAAAGAGAGGAGAGAGAGAAAGGGAAGAGAGGACAGAGAGAAAGGGAAGGGAAGACAGAGAGAAATGGAAGGGAAGAGAGGACAGAGAGAAAGGGAAGGGAAGAGAGGACAGAGAGAAAGGGAGGAGAGGACAGAGAGAAAGGGAAGAGAGGACACAGAGAAAGGGAAGGGAAGAGAGGATAGAGAGAAAGGGAAGGGAAGAGAGGATAGAGAGAAAGGGAAGGGAAGAGAGGATAGAGAGAAAGGGAAGGGAAGAGAGGATAGAGTGAGAGAAGAAGTAGAGAGAGAAGAAGCAGTTAAAAGTGTCTGTGTTTTTTCCTCTTCAGATCCCAAATGACTTAGCCACACATAATTATAGAAGTGGGGCTTGGGCCTGGGTGGGGTGTGGGGGGGAGAGGGAATAAATATTATCTCTGCTCCCATCTCCCTACTTCCCCCTCCCTAACCCTCCCCCATCACCACTCACCCCAAACTGCCTGGGAGCACTAAATCCCTCAGACTGCTAGGCTAAGCATTATACACACTCTGGTAGCTCTCTCAATTCAATTCAATTTAAAGGCTTTACTGGCAGGGGACACATGTTTACATTGCCAAAGCAAGTGAAATAGATAATAAACAAAAGTGAAATAAACAATAAAAAATGTAGAGTAAACATTACACTCACAAAAGTTCCAAAATAATAAAGACATTTCAAATGTCATATTATGTCTATATACAGTGTTGTAATGATGTGCAAATAGTTAAWGTACAAAAGGGAAAATAAATAAACATAGGTTGTATTTACAATGGTGTTCGTTCTTCACTCTCTCTCCCCCTCTCTGCTTCGTTCTGCCTCACTCTTTATTGGCCTACTCTTGCTCGCGACCAGCCCAAGACACCACACACACACACAAACACACACACACACACACACACACACACACACACACACACACACACACACACACACACACACACACACACACACACACACACACACACACACACACACACACACACACACACACACAGTTGATAGTTTATGTGAGACAGCTCCAGCTCCAGAGACAGCTCCACCGTGACATAAAACACTTTGTAGACGTTATGCTCTGTGTGTTTGTCTTTTCTGTCTCTTTATCACTGCGTTGCTCCTCTTACTCCTGTGAAGATATTTCCTCTCCTTTTATGGCTATCTGCTCCTCTCTCTCTCTCTCTCTCCTCTCTCTCTCTCTCTCTCTCTAATCTATTCTCTATTTCTCTAACTCTCTCTCTCTCTCTCTATTTCTCCCTCTCTCTCTCTCTCCCTCTCTCTTTCTAATCTATTCTCTCTTTATGCTCTCTCTCTCTTTATGCTCTCTCTCTCTTTCTCTCTTTATGCTCTCTCTCTCTCTCTTTATGCTCTCCCTCTCTCTCTTTATGCTCTCTCTCTCTCTCTTCTCTCTTATGCTCTCTCTCTCTTCTCTCTTTATCTCTCTCTCTCTCTCTCTTATGCTCTCGTCGCTATATTGACTGCTTGTCGATTGCTGTTTCCATTGTGTTTCCATCCACACCCCTCACACTAACAATGACGGTTGAGAGTCAGGGACAGGAAAAGGAGTGTGGGGGAGAGGGGGATAAAGAGAGAGAGAGAGAGAGTGGAAAGAGTGTGACGGAAAGAAAAGAGGCTGCTTTTATATAATAGCAGTCTTGATAAGTACAGCTGAAGTGTGATGTCTTTGTGAGAATAGTACAGGCAGTTTGGCTCTTATCAGGGCTGAAAGCAAAGAACGGAGGGAGGAGTGGGATAAAAAGGAGAAGGAAGAGAAGGAAGTGAAGGAAAAGAAAGCACAGAATAAAGGTGTGAGGTGGTTATGTGGTATATGAGTGAGAAAGAGGCAGAAGTAAATCAACTTCCCCTTCTGAAATGATATTTTGTCAGCTTCTAACAATTGCTATTGTTTTTCATTGTCAGCTGGACTTAAAACAGACAGATGAAAACAGCAAACACAGTGACTGTGAACAGTTCATATTTGAAGTGGGAGAACTAGTGTGCTCTCGCTGAAAATAGAAGGCATTTGAGAGAAAACAGCGTCAACGGCGTCTACGGCATCATAGCAGGTCAAATTGGAAAGCAAGTCTATTTTTCTTGCGTCTACACGGAGCAATCTGGTAAAAGCACATAAATTGCGTGGGTCGTTTGTAGAAATGGAACTTGAGGAACCGTTATGTCTTCCCTATGCTAAGTAGTATAAAGATGTAGTTTAAAATGTATTGGGCAATAAGCTAAGGTTTATCAGTCAAATAGGCTACATATTTGAAAACACTTGCAGCCTACCTGTGTTGATTTCAATCAAAGGCATATAGCCTAGTCAGGCTACAACTGGAAAAGTAGAGGACTCGGATTTCAATAGAGAATACTGTTTATGTATAAGAACGAGACATGGTTGTTTATAAGCAACTCTGGTTTATTAGCTATAACATCCTTGTGAGCTAGCAAAGCAACAACAGTTTAGCACTGGTACGGTGGCTCTCGTAGACATCTAAGGAACTCACAACAGTAACGCTGAGGAGCTACATAGCGAACCAACACCACTGTTTATTATGGATTTTCATGACAACGTTGGCATATACAGTGTATGTGAATTGACACTGGCTACTCTGGGGTCTCTCCATGTGATTTTGGCTTTAGAGTAGTGAGTACATCCATTTTTCATACTGATCCCCCATGGGAATCAAACCCACTAACTTAACGTTACAAACGCCATGCTCTACCAACTATAAATGAGCCCTATGGACCCTGGTTAAAAGCAGTGCACTATAGTGTGAATAGGGTTTCACTTCAGGTAGACACTCACCATGGTATCTGACGGTCTTGCGTGGTATTGGGTTCCAGTTGAGACTCAACGACTTCTCCCAACCGATCAGAAGAAGCAACATCAGGACCTTAGCCTCACCCATGGCTCCGATAGAGCCCGGCAGTCTCAGCGAGGCCGTTGATTCGCTGGTTGATGTTGAGTGACAGTGGAGATAGACAGTGTGGGAACAGCCTCTGGCAGCCTGCCAAAGACAGATCAAATATAAAGTCAGTTAAAGCAGCATGAACAACAACCACTGTGTCTCCCCAGCCCAGCAGGTGGACGACATTCACAAACATCTTATCAAACTTGTTGGGAGATTTTAATACGGTTTTAAATACCTCTATGGACCGTAAAGGAAATCACACTACAAACTATCACCCTCAGGCACTTAAGGAAGTCATAAATGTCATAGATATATTGGAATTAGTGGATATATGGAGACTTAAATACCCTGACCTAGTGAGATATAAATGGCGGAGGCTTAATCAAGCTAGTTGTCTTGATTACATTCTTATGTCATTCTCTCTGGCACCAAAAGTTTAAAAAGTGTTGATAGGGGACAGAATGCGGTCGGATCATCACATAATTGGCATATATATTACTCTTACAGAATTTCCACGTGGGACAGGATATTGGAAATTTAATCAAAGCCTATTGGATAATAACTTGTTTTTAACTAGGATAGAATCATTTATAACTGACTTTTTCAGACATAACATAGGTACAGCTGATCCCCTTACTGTATGGGACACTTTTAAATGTGTCTTTAGAGGCCATGCAATTCAGTACTCATCTATAGAACAAAAGCAATTGAGGTCAAAAGAATCCATATTAACAAAGGAAATTGAAGAACTAACAGTACAGATAGATAGCAATAAAAACTGTACCACAGAGGCACAGAATAAGTTAGAGAAAAAACAAAAAGAAATGGAAGAACTTATTCAAGAAAGATCCAGTGTAATATATTATAAAAATAAAGCGAGCTGGATGGAATATGGGGAAAAATGCACCAAATTATTTTTCAATCTTCAACATAGAAATGCTACCAATATTTTTTATTGAAACTTGTTACAAATGATGGAGTCACTCACGATTCACCAAACTATATTTTGAAAGAGGAAGTAAAGTACTTTAAGAATATGTTTTAGTTTCAGTCTCCTCCATCTCCACTAACCGAAGCTAATTGTATGGATTTTTTCCCTATTATTAATGTAAAATTAACATCTGTACAGAAAGACTCATGTGAAGGCCAAATTACAGAGGAGGAACTTATTGATGCAATTAAAGCCTGGGAAAACTCCAGGGCTGGATGGCATACCAGCGGCAGTATACCAAACCTTTTTATATATACTCAGAGGACCATTATTAGTATGTTTTAACCACTCCTATATAAACGGTAGATTATCAGACACGCAACAAGAAGGTCTGATATGATTATTACTGAAACAGGACCCAAATGGTATATACACTGCTCAAAAAAATAAAGGGAACTGTAACGCTCTTCTACCTCGTCCTCCTCCTCAGACGAGGAGAGGAGAGAAGGATCAGATGACCAAAATGCAGCGTTGTAATTAGACATGATATTTATTAAACAAGGACGAAAACGAACACGAAAATATACTTGAAGAATTTACAAAACAACAAACGACGTAGACTGACCTGAACATAAGAACTTACATAAAACCGAAGAACGCATGAAACAGGAACAGACTACAACAAACGAACGAACACACGAAACAGTCCCGTGTGGTGCATACAGACACAGACACAGGAAACAACCACCCACAACAAACAATGTGAAACCACCTACCTTAATATGGTTCTCAATCAGAGGAGATGAAAACCACCTGCCTCTAATTGAGAATCATATCAGGTCACCCATTAACCAACATAGAAACACATAACATACAATGCCCACCCACACTCACGCCCTGACCGACTAACACATACAAAAACAACAGAAAACAGGTCAGGAACGTGACAGGAACACTTAAACAACACAATGTAACTCCAAGTCAATCACACCTCTGTGAAATCAAACTGTCCACTTAGGAAGCAACACTGATTGACAATAAATTTCACATGCTGTTGTGCAAATGGAATAGACAGGTGGAAATTATAGGCAATTAGCAAGACACCCCCAATAAAGGAGTGGTTCTGCAGGTGGTGACCACAGACCAKTTCTCAGTTCCTATGCTTCCTGACTGATGTTTTGCTCACTTTTGAATGCTGGCGGTGCTTTCACTCTAGTGGTAGGATGAGACGGTGTCTACAACCCACACAAGTGGCTCAGGTAGTGCAGCTCATCCAGGATGGCACATCAATGCGAGCTGTGGCAAGAAGGTTTGCTGTGTCTGTCAGCGTAGTGTCCAGAGCATGGAGGCGCTACCAGGAGACAGTACATCAGGAGACGTGGAGGAGGCCGTAAGGGGGCAACAACCCAGCAGCAGGACCGCTACCTCCGCCTTTGTGCAAGGAGGAGCACTGCCAGAGCCCTGCAAAATGACCTCCCGCAGGCCACAAATGTGCATGTGTCTGCTCAAACAGTCAGAAACAGACTCCATGAGGGTGGTATGAGGGCCCGACGTCCACAGGTGGGGGTTGTGCTTACAGCCACACACCGTGCAGGACGTTTGGCATTTGCCAGAGAACACCAAGATTGGCAAATTCGCACTGGCGCCCTGTGCTCTTCACAGATGAAAGCAGGTTCACACACACGTGACAGACGTGACAGAGTCTGGAGACGCCGTGGAGAACGTTCTGCTGCCTGCAACATCCTCCAGCATGACTGGTTTGGCGGTGGGTCAGTCATGGTGTGGGGTGGCATTTCTTTGGGGGGCCGCACAGCCCTCCATGTGCTCGCCAGAGGTAGCCTGACTGCCATTAGGTACCGAGATGAGATCCTCAGACCCCTTGTGAGACCATATGCTGGTGCGGTTGGCCCTGGGTTCCTCCTAATGCAAGACAATGCTGGACCTCATGTGGCTGGAGTGTGTCAGCAGTTCCTGCAAGAGGAAGGCATTGATGCTATGGACCGCCCGTTCCCCAGACCTGAATCCAATTGAGCACATCTGGGACATCATGTCTCGCTCCATCCACCAACGCCACGTTGCACCACAGACTGTCCAGGAGTTGGCGGATGCTTTAGTCCAGGTCTGGGAGGAGATCCCTCAGGAGACCATCCGCCACCTCTCAGGAGCATGCCCAGGCGTTGTAGGGAGGTCATACAGGCACTGGAGCCACACACACTACTGAGCCTCATTTTGACTTGTTTTAAGGACATTACATCAAAGTTGGATCAGCCTGTAGTGTGGTTTTCCACATTAATTTTGAGTGTAACTCCAAATCCAGACCTCCATGGGTTGATAAATTTGATTTCCATTGATAATTTTTGTGTGATTTTGTTGTCAGCACATTCAACTATGTAAAGAAAAAAGTATTTAATAAGAATATTTCATTCATTCAGATCTAGGGTGTGTTATTTTAGTGTTCCCTATTTTTTTTGAGCAGTGTATAAAGATCCAGTCCATTTWAAAAAAATGGAGGCCTCTTACACTTCAACAACATTGTGATGTTCTAGCAATTCTAGCTAAATGCTTGGCACATAGAATAAAAAATGTTTTGGCAGATATTATTCAACCTAATCAGACAGGTTTTTTACATGGACGGTACATTGTAGATAATATAAGACAAGTACTGGAAACAATAAAACACTATGAAATATCGGGGAAACCAGGCCTAGTTTCCATAGCTGACATTGAAAAGGCTTTTGATAAAGTACGACAGGAGTTTATATATAAATGCCTGGAATATTTCAATTTGGGAGAATATCATATAAAATGGGTTAAAGTTATGTATAGTAACCCTAGGTGTAAAATAGTAAATAATGGCTTCATCTCAGATAGTTTTAAACTGTCAAGAGGAGTAAAACAAGGTTGTCCACTATCGGCATATCTATTTATTATGGCCATCGAAATGTTAGCTGTTAAAATTAGATTCAAAAATAATATCAAGGGATTAGAAATCCATGTCTTGAAAACAAAGGTGTCATTGTACACCGATGATTCATGTTTTCTTTTAAAACCAAAATTAAAATCCCTCCACAGCCTCATAGAGAATCTAGATACATTTGCTAACTTCTCTGGATTAAATGCAAATGATGATTACGTATGTGGATGTAGACATACTCGGTATTCATATCCCGAAATAAAAAAATTCTCTCACTCCAATAAATTTGAATAGAAAGTTAGCAAAAATAGCTCTTCCTAGGTTTTGGCCTTTCTAGGGAGTTTTTCCTAGCCACCGTGCTTCTACACCTGCATTGCTTGCTGTTTGGGGTTTTAGGCTGGGTTTCTGTACAGCACTTCGAGATATTAGCTGATGTACGAAGGGCTATATAAAATAAACTTGATTGATTTGATAAGATCTTGCTACCATGGAAAGGAAAACAKCTGTCTATTTGTGGAAAAATCACCCTGATTAACTCTTTAGTCATATCACAGTTTACCTATTTGCTTATGGTTTTGCCTACACCTAGTGACCTGCTTTCTAAATTATATGAACAAAAAAGATTCAATTTTATTTGGAATGGCAAGTCAGACAAAATTAAAAGGGCCTATTTATATAATGAATATGAATTTGGAGTGCAGAAAATATTAAATATTAAAGCATTAGACCTCTCACTAAAGGCATCAGTCATACAAAAGTTATACCTAAATCCGAAATGGTTCTCTAGTAAATTAGTAAGAATGTCTCACCCTATGTTCAAGAATGGCCTTTTTCCCTTTATTCAGGTTACAACTGCTCACTTTCAGTTATTTGAAAACGAAATAATCTCCAAAATATAGTTATTTTTTAAACAAACCTTAGAAAGTTGGTTGTAATTTCAGTTTAATCCACCTGAAAAACAGAACAAATAAAACAACAAATATTGTGGTTAAACTCAAATATACTAATTGATTAAAAAAAAGTATTTTTCAATATTAAAAAAAGGTATAATCTTTGTTAATGATATCATAAATAGGACCGGTGGAGTTATGTCACACATGCAGCTCACACAGACATATGGAAATGTCTGCTCTATCCAAAATTACAACCAACTAATTGCGGCATAACCACAAAAATAGAAGAGGCAAGTGGAAGGGGGGAAAGTAAGGAACTTGTCTGTCGGACCTGCATTAAAGACCAAAAATTATTATAGAAAATTGTGATAAATAAAAATATATACCAGTTTCATTTAAGGACCAAAAAATTGACAGCGGTGCCATATAAATTGCAAAATCGCTGGGAAGAGATTTTCGATGTACCGATTCCATGGCACATGGTTTATGAATTGACACACAAAACGATGTCGGATTGTAAACTTTGAATTTTTAAATTTAAATTATTATTCAAAATTCTTGCAACCAATAGAATGTTATATATATATATATATATGGGGGATACAATCTTCCCAGCTCTGTAGATTTTGGTCACAGGTCCAGGAATGGCTCAAGAATTGCAACATTTACCTAGAACTAACACTGCAGATAGCAATACTGGGTAATTTGAAAAGTCATAGTCAATCAATCAATAATATAATAATTATTTTAGCAAAAATGTTGATCTTTAATTTACAATCTGTAGAAACTAGGAGAATAGAAAGGTTTTAGAAATCCGAAATGGAGGATGTTGAGAGATAGATGGGAGGGGTTGAATGGAGCTGAAGGGACTAATAACAACAAGATAACAAATGTAAAACATACAGGGTCTGTAAAATGTATATAGGTTCAGAACTTTTGTGAAATAGCACAGTTACAAATAGAAATCAGACTGGATGGACATCAGAAATAGAGGAAGGCCAGGACTAAAAACAAACAAAATATAACTATTGTAAAATAGATTGTGTCTGTAAAATGTGAATAGTATGTATAAACTGAAGGAAGAAGCCTAAGTGTTATTGTTTATTAGTTTACTCCAATTGGGGGAGGGGTGGTAGGGTTTGTGGGGAATATTAAAGGGAAAATAAATCAATCAATCAATAAGATTGATTGATTGGCGTGTGTTGGCAGCCTGTCAACCAGACACAGAAAATGAATGTCAAAGCAAGGACAATTCAACACACAATGTAGTTGATGATAATTCTCCTAAATGGGTATGTCACACAACAAACTTGTTTTGTCTTTGACAGGCGATGCTAACAGCAGCCTGTTTTAATAATGGAGGTAAACAATACAGACATTACCACAGACGCAGTTTGAAAACACTCAAAATGCAACAGGAGTACACTATWAAACGTATCCCACTTTCCCTCCTTCCGTGGAATCGTCATTCCACACCTGCTGGTGTCTATCAGAGAGCCAAATCAACACTTTGATGCTGTTTACTGATTTGAAAAGGTTGACTTCTAAGTGTGCATAAAATGTCAAATTGTGTTTACTCTTGGAGATGGATGAAAAATGTCTGTCTGCGCCGATGCATTTTATTACTCGATGTAAGTCAGCCCCAAATGTTATGTGAATTTAATAGGCAGACGTTGTGTCCAGTTTGCCATTCAGGAGACCGGGGTGTGAATTTACATTCAAAGCCTGTACAGCACATTCTGCACCCAATCTGACTTCTATTGATTTAGTTTTTGGGAAAGAAAGAGCAGCCGCACAGAGAAAGTCCAAGATTATCTAAATGTGCTTTAAATGACTAGACTTAGTGGAGGGCCGGGATAAAACTATTTGATGACTTACAGCTCACAGTTCTGACTTCAGGTTTTATTGGATCGATGGAGATGCCTTTGGCTTAGGGTTGAGTAGAGGAAGAGAGAGGGGGAGGGAGGAATAGAGAGAGAGAGAGAGAGAGAAGAAAAGAGAGAGATAGAGAGAGGAGGGAAATAGAGAAAGAGAGCCTGTGTGTTTAGAAACATGGAGGGTGTCTGGAACCAGCAGCGAAAGGCTTCACATTATCTCCCAAGCTGCTGAGAGTCCTCAAATCTCAAATGGCATTCGCTCCTCTTTTTTTCACTCTTTCTGCTGAGAGATAAGACATTGACTGAGTGAGCATCCTTGGAGGTCGGATTAAGAGGACTAGCCCTGTGTAAACATACTGTAGCTGGGGGAGGTGAGGGTAGAGAGATGGGCGAGGGTGGACTCAGGGTGTCTCCTCAAAAGCCTATAGCAGATTCCAACTCAGGGAAGTGCTAAGCTTTGCAAAACATGTCTGTCATGACTGTAGCTATTTCCCAGACAGACAGGCAGGCAGACAGGCAGGCAGACAGGGTGGCAGACAGCAAGATTGTGTTGAATTCAGAATTGAATTGAGAATGCCTCAAATTCCAATTCAATTCTTGAATTTGAATTGAACTAGTAAACAGGATACAGAATTGCAATTGGAATTTTAATTAAAGGAAATATAATTGAATTCAGTGAAATTAAATGAAATTCAAATGCCTCTTCTATTCTATATTAGGTGTAGTCTATACAAATATACATCTTGTACATAAAACATCCAACACGTCATTATATACATGCATATAAAATATTGTTGACACAATTGATTTTCAGGAAAAAATCTTTAAATAAATGATCAAGGAAAACAAAACCTGAATGTGAATATTATAGGTTATTATATTTCATTAATCACAAACATTTAGTTAAATATGGGGGAAAAACTGCATTTTCTAGAATGCGTTAGTTTAACCCTCAAGTTGACCCTAAAACCTTCAAAAAGAAGCCAAACAAATGAAATGGTTGGTGAAAATATAATTGTCTATTCTAAGCACTAAGGTTAAAAGAGTTAATGAACACTGCTTCCAGAGAAAAGTTATATATTCTTTGGTATCTGGAAGTACTACCAGTGAGATTCAATGAAACTCTCATGTTCTATGACTAAGTGGAATTTATTTGAATTGCACGGAATTAAATTATACTTCCTGTCATGCAAATTCAAAACATGCAGACAGGCAGACAGGCAGGCCTCCTGGCTGTATCCAATCACCTTTTAATGATTAGTGGTGGGGACTTGTTTTCACTGGGCTGCCTAATGACGTTCAACAAATTACAAACGACACGGCAGGCTAATAATATCAGTCAGTGTTCTGACAAACGCTAGCTAATTAGTCTGACGTTGAGAGAGAAATAAGGCACATGTTCTGACTCTGCTGCTTCAGCCAAGACCCCCAGGGGGAAAACACACCGATGTTTCTTCCGATGGGGATGGATGGATGTTCGGGAAAGGATTAGGATAGGAAGTGAGCTGAGCGGAATCTCCATTCTTAAGTGTTTTCAATCTCTCTGGTCAACCTCTGTCCTTCTCATGCCCTCCTTTCTCCTTCCCTCACTTCCGGTTCATTGCTGCCTCCTTTCTCGCTTCTCATCAGCTGATGACGAGGTATCGTGACCTTTGAACCCATGATCTTTCCAGAGGTCATAGGTGTCTAGGCAGAGAGAGGTCACTGACTGTGACGTGCCACTACATTACAGTAGAGCAGGCCACGCCGTACGGATGTACAACAAACCACACCTTCCCCCTCCTCTCTCCAACCCCAAAACAAATACATCTATACAGCAGCACACTGTCAAGGCGCTTCGGTTATCCTACTCCCTCTCCCCTTCCCCTGCCTTCATTCTTCTCCCTCCCTCCATTGCCTTTCTCTCTCCCTCCCTCCGCCCTTCTCTGTCACCTCCCTCCCTGCCCTTCTCTCTCCTCCCTCCCTGGCCCTTACTCTTCACCCTCCTCCCTGGGCCTTTTCTCTCTCTCTCCTCCTTCCCTGGGCCCTTTCTCTCCCTCCCTCCCTGCCCTTCCTCTCCCTCCCCTCCTGCCCCTACTCCCTCCCTCCCTGGCGCTAAATTCCCTCCCCTTCCTCTCCTCCGTCTCCCTCCGGCCTACTCCTCCCTCCCTGCCATTCCTCCCTCTTCTCTCTTCCTGAAATGCTCTCTCCTCCTCCCTCCCTGCCCTTCTCTCTCCCTCCCTCCTGGCCCTACCTCTCTCCCTCCCTCCCTGCCCCACCTCTCCCTCCCTTCCCTGCCCTTCTCTCTCCTCCTCCTGCCTACTCCCTCCCTCCTGCCTATTCTCCCCCTCCCTCCCTGCCCTTCTCTCTCCTCCCTCCCTGCCCTATTCCTCCCTCTCCCTCCTCCCTGCCCTTCTCTCTCCCTCCTCCCTGCCTTCTCTTCCCTACTCCCTGCCCTACTCTCTCCCTCCCTCCCTGCCCTTTCTTCCCTCCCTCCCTGCCCTTCTCTCTTCTCCCTCCCTCCTGCCACTACTCTCCCCTCCCTCCCTGGCCTACTCTCTCCCTCCCTCCGGCCTATCTCTCCTCCCTCCCTGCCCTTCTCTTCCCTCCCTCCCTGCTTTCTCTTCTGGAGGAGCAGGATCAAACCCTCAACACTCCTCCATGATATGAGAAAAAAAGCTTGAGGAACTTTTATGGAACATTTCCACTCAGTCTCAAAAAGAAGTTTAAAAGCTGTCTAGGGGTAGCAGAGGTGTATCAACTTGAGCAACAACACACACACACACACACACCACACACCACACACACACACACACACACACACACACACACACACACACACACACACCACACACACAACACACACACACCACACACACACACACACACACACACACACACACACACACACGAGGGCTGCGTGTGAGCAGAGCCCTCCAGACAGCAAGCAGGAAGTGAGAGGTCATGACCTGCCGTGGTGAACTGCTTTATTCTGACCTGCTAGGCTGGCACATGAACAGTCCTCCTTGACCCAGCTCTGACACTGTTTGTCCTGAACAAAGCATCAGCTGATGGCTGAGTGTACTTGTGTGAGTGATAGTGTTAAAGACAAAGTGAGCGTGGGTGTTAAAGAGCTGCATCTACCAGACAGCATAAAATACTGTGTCCTTGGATGTGTGTGTGTGTGTATATGTGTGTGTATGTGACGTACTGGCAGATTATGCAGAGTTTGTATGAGAGCAGGCCTAGATGAAAGAGTGATAATGAAAGGGGGTTTGATCAGCTGCAGGCTGGGCGTGTGTGTGTCTCATGGGAGGAGAGCATCCATCCCCACAAGCCACAGACACACACACACTTCCTGCCAACATCTCATTGTACCGCTCATGTCCCCATACTGTCACTACAGTACCTGTACACAAGCCCACTCATCTCTACTACATCATGTACGGTCTAGTTAACTGACCAGAGCTGGGGCCAATTCTATTTCTTTATTCAGACAGTTCAGAGGATGAATTGGAATTTAATCCACGACCTGAACATTGCCCATTATTCTTCAATGTGGACATTCTCATTCGTGAAATACATGTAATCCAACCCTAATGACCAGTCAACAATCGAAAACTATGTAAGAAACAACAGCCCTGTCCCCTACCAGACATAAGGTATATCACTATATACAGTTGAAGTCTGAAGTTTACATACAACTTAGCCAAATACATTTAAACTCAGTTTATCATTATTCCTGACATTTAATCCTAGTAAAAAATCCCCTGTTTTACGTCAGTTGGGATCACCACTTTATTTTAAGATTGTGAAATGTCAGAATAATAGTAGAGAGAATTATTTATTTCAGCTTTTATTTCTTTCATCACATTCCCAGAGGGAATCACACTCAATTAGTATTTGGTAGCATTGCCTTTAAATTTTTTCACTTGGGTCAAACATTTTGGGTAGCCTTCCACAACCTTCCAGCAATAAGTTGGGTAAATTTGGCCCATTCCTCCTGACAGAGCTGGTGTAACTGAGTCAGGTTTGTAGGCCTCCTTGCTCGCACACACTTTTTTAGGTCTGCCCACAAAATTTTCTATAGGCTTGAGGTCAGGGCTTTGTGATGGCCACTCCAATACCTTGACTTTGTTGCCCTTAAGCCATTTTGCCACAACTTTGGAAGTATGCTTGGGGTCATTGTCCATTTTGAAGACCCATTTGCGACCAAGCTTTAACTTCCTGACTGATGTCTTGAGATGTTGCTTCAATATATCCACATAATTTTCCTACCTCATGATGCCATCTATTTTGTGAAGTGCACCAGTCCCTCCTGCAGCAATTCACCCCCACAACATGATGCTGCTACCCCCGTGCTTCAGGGTTGGGATGGTGTTCTTCATCTTGCAAGTCTCCCCCTTTTCCTCCAAACATAACGATGGTCATTATGGCCAAACA
>NC_036872.1:27275977-27302374 GCF_002910315.2 Salvelinus sp. IW2-2015 | reverse complement strand
CTATGAGCACTGTCATACAGCACAGAGAAACACTATGAGCACTGTCATACAGCACAGAGAAACACTATGAGCACCTGTCATACAGCACAGAGAAACACGACTCAATATAGCTCTCTCTCTCTCTCTGCAGGGTGGCTCGCTACATTGCGTAGCAGACAATGGTAATGTTAACCCCGGGTGGAGCAGCCGACGACCAGCAACACACCCAGCAGAACAAAGGAAACGTCTACACAGCATAGTACAACGTAGTACAGCACAGTAGGTCACACACACATAGACAACACTCACACACACACACCGGCCGCACCCATGAGACCCTGCTGGGTTGCCGACTGCCACACACCCCCCAAATAATGTGAGCGCCACACACAGACGGAAACACACAGCGAATGTCATTCAGCATAAATTAATTAAAAAGATAGCCCTCTCCCACAGGGAGCGAATGACAAATGTAAGGATTTGAATCCTGGCACACAAATCACGGTTCATCAGTAGATAGACCTCAGCACAGCAGAGGCTGGAACACTGAGAATTTTAATAGGGGACAAACTGAATGTGTTAACTTTACAGGTTGGCCCCCATAAATGCTTCCCAGACAGAGAGAGAGAGAGAGAGAGAGAGAGAGGTAGCGGAAGAGGGAGAGGTAGAGGAGGAAGAGAGAGGATGAAGAGATAAAGAGGTAGAACAGAGGTATCCATCTGCATTTCGGTCTCTCATCCATTATTTCTCAGGCCGCTTTTAAAGAGACGCTTTATTGATTTTGTTGATGTGTAGAAGCAGCAGGTTTGAGAGCTTAGCGGGAGGGGGCGAGCACAAAATAACTAACTCACTCCTCCCGGCTACCAACGGTCTAGGTCTCCTGCCACTATGGGCCTGACCTGGGCTCAGTGCTGGTAAAATATCATCATAATAACACAGTTTGCCTTTCTCTCTCCTTTTTCAGGAAAAAAAGAGACTGCTTAATAGGCACAAAAAATAATCTCCCAGATATACTGTTCCATATGCCACGAGTCAGTGTGTCTTTGTGCTGAGGGAGGGAGGGAGGGAGGGAGGGAGTGAGGGAGAAAAAGAAGGCGGCACAGGAAAGGGTCTATTACAAATACAGGGATTGTGGGAGAAAGAGAAAAGGAGAGAGAAAAGAGAGGAAAGCAGAGGGAGAGAGCTAGGTCGGAGATTAATGGTGGAATTGTTGACTGCTGGTCCAGCCTCATCTAACTCTCTCAGAACCTATGTGCAAGGCTATTCTCCGCCCTCCCTCACTCATTTCTTTTCTGTCGTGCCCTCCCCCACTCCATTTTCTCTTCTTTCTGTCTGCCCTCCCTCACTCCATTTCTCTTCTTATCTGTCTGCCCTTCCCTCCTACCATTCGTCTTTCTTTTCTGTCCTGCCCTCCCTCCACTCCATTTCCTTTCTGTCTGACCTCCTCTCACTGTCCTCGGTCTGTGTCACCTGTTTCTCTCTGTCCATCTCCACTCAACTCCTCCTCTTCTTTCTCACTCCGTCTCTCTTCCTACATATATATATATTGGGGTCTTTGAGTTCATCTCCCCCTCTCTCCCTCCACTTTTCTCCCTCTCTGTCTTTCTCCTCTCTTTCCTCACTCCCTCAATTCCCTCATCCTCTTTCCCTTTGTCTTTCACCCCCCTCCCACCTCCCTCCCTCCAGCCAGTGAGCCAAGATAGGTGCAGCGGCCTGGAAAAGATCACCATGGGGTCTGCAGGGTGCAGGCCAGCCCATGGTCTGAGGTCAGGCTGCTACAGGCTGGGAGGACAAAGGGGGTAAACACATATACACACAAACACATACACACACCCCTGTGGGGTCCCCATCGCCACCAGCGCACGGGCCTGGCCCCAACACCCCTTAACAACAGGCCCCATTATTGGCAAACCTAGGTCTGGCAGTTGGCCCTGCCTGCAGGTTACGCAGCTGGGAAAGGGAGCATTGACATTGGACTGGACTGGCATTTGGGCTGCCAACAGGAGGCCTAGGCTAGGCTATACACACGCACTCGCCAACTCACCACCACCCTGAGAGAAACTGTCTCAGTTCCAGCCATAGTGGCTGAAGCTCAAGCTGGGGTTGGCGGGAACTTGGCGTGGGTCTCTAAAGGTGGGACGCCAGTGATAAGCTGTGGCCCTGTGCTTCCGCCCACTCTCCTCCTCCTCGTTGCTCCAGCTCTCCCCTGAGAAAAAGGCCTACAACTCAACTCAGTTCAGCCTCACTCCTTACCTGGCTAAGCTCCTGCTCCATAACCAAGCCCTGCAGGGCTACTTTTTATTGCTTATTTTTCTGCAACACACAAGTTTGTTGTGTGTGTGTGTCGTGTGTCAGAGAGATGGTGCTGTGTGTGTGTTGTGTGTGTGTGTGTGTGTGTGTGTGTGTGTGTGTGTGTGTGTGGTGTTGTGTGCTGTGTGTGTGTGTGTGTGTGTGTGTGTGGTGTTGTGTGTGTGTGTTTTTAGTGAGTGTGTAATAGGCGTGCTCCTGGCACTTCCTGCTGCTAACGGCTTGGTAGCGCAGTCACACGGGAAGGCAAGGCAACTATATCGGAACAGAACAATGCCCAAAAAGGCTCTAATAAAAACCAACTGCGATGCTGAACTGGGAAAATGGGCTCGTCTCCTGCTGTTCATCGGCATGGACCACAGTCTGCATACACAATGCAGGGCCCAGTCAGGCTAGACACAATACACACACACTCCTACCCCAGCACCACCATGTTTACACGCAGACATGCAGGCACGTACGCACACACACACACACACACAGACACAACAACCACACACACACACACACACAACAACCACACACACACAGGCAAATCTCATAAACTAGGGTACAAAAGATAACCATTACATTGGTGCTCAGTAAACACAATGCACTTTAGAAAGACAGGCTGCTGAAAACATCTGTTCAAGGTGAACAGCAACAGCAGGAGTTCCAACTTCCACCATCTACCACAGAAGAATCTCCTCGCTGAACAACATTCCAGTGAATAATTACTATGTGTGCGTTCCAAATGGCACCCTATTCCCTACATAGGAGTAGTGCACATTATAGGTAATAGGGTGCCATTTGGGACGCAGCCACACAGTACGTAGGCCTAATACAGCCGGAGCTTGTTGGCAAGCCTTTGGCACAAAGGAAATCATTGCCCAACTGTCTCTAATACAACCTAGCTTCCAGCTGCTTCAGGGGAGCACACCAAGCAAATGCTGAGATGAAGCAAATGCTGAGATGAAACAAATGCAATAAATAAAAGGTGACCCCATTTAAGGTTGTTTTAAGAAGCTGTTATGAGAAGGTTTAACACACAAACTACGATAAACCAATAGCATTATGCCAGGCAAGGCTCACACACAAATGCTCATAAAATAACACAAACACCTGCACATGCACATGACCCAACCCACACCCCCCCAACCAACACAGTTTGGGAGCCTTAAAGGGAGGACAGTGAAACAGCAGATGGTCAGTATTGGTCAGCTACTAACAAAGAAGCAGGTCATTGCTCTCTCCACCTCTGCTCTCTCTCCCATAAATAATGTAATGCCTCAGTCAGAATACTGGACTTGTTATGAACTGCGTAGAGAGTGGGAGGGTTTCTCTAAAGCTCAAAAACTCCAACTACAGTGTACGTCCTCTGGGTATTTTGACCAAGAAGACAGACCAAAGCTTCTCATCTTTTGTAGAGCTAGGAGGGTAGAATCAGAACCGGTGCCAGAAACCACCAGCGTGATTTATTCACAGGACCGCTCCTATCCTAACCAGCCCTGAGGCCTACTGTGTAATGGCCTGTAGTTTGTGTGTGTGTGTGCGTGCGTGCGCTTGCGTGCGTGCGTGTGTTTAACTATACTTGTGGGGATATCTGAAGGATAGTAAACAAAGAAAAAATTGACCAACTGGGGACATTTTGTTAGTCCCAACAAGGTCAAATGCTATCTAGGGGGTTTAGGGGTTAAGGTTCAAATTAGTGTTAGAATTAGGTTCAGGGTTAGTTTTAGGGATAGGAACTAGGGTTAGGTTTAGGTTAAAGAACTAGGGTTATGAACTATGGTTAGGTATAGGATTTTGAATGAGACTGAAATGTGTCCCCCCACAAGGTTAGTTATACAAGACAGTGTGCGTGTGCGTGTGCTGCAGAGAGAACCCAGCCACACTTCGCAGTCTGTCGATGAGTGTTTCTTTCTCTGGCCCACAGCTGTGCACACAGAGAAGCCTCCCTCCAGRACACAGGCCTCTGGGAGCACCATCAAAACACAGGCCTATATCAYCCCCCAACCCCTAGCCCTCGCCATGGTGCTCTTAAAATATGACCCCCCCCCCCGCACCCTGCTTCTCTACACATAATGCTCTGTCCAGCCCCAGCCCAAACCCCTTCCGCTTCTCTTAAGGCCAAACACACACATCCAGATGACCCATCTGCTCCTGTTCCACAGACCTCTCAGCTGGCCTGCCTCGCACCATAACAGCTCCAGCCACTGGCATTGACTGCACTATTGTCCTCTCTGACCTGCTACAGAGCTGATACAAGACCATCCCACTCATTACACACCAGGATAAAGAGAGCATAGGGAGGATGGGAGGATGGAGAGAGGATGGAGAGAGGATGGGAGGATGGAGAGAGGATGGAGAGAGGATGGGAGGATGGAGAGAGGATGGGAGGATGGAGAGAGGATGGGAGGATGGGGAGAGGTTGGAGGATGGAGAGACGATGGAGGTGATGGAGAGATTTGCTTTTATATGGGGAGGAATGGAGAGACGATGGGAGGATGCGAAGAAGGTTGGGAGGATAGAGAGAGTGATGGGAGGAAGAGGACGATGGGAGGATGGGAGAGAACGAATGGGTAGGATGGCGAGAGGCTGGGAGGAGGAAAAAGCGCATGGAGCGAGCTGGGAGGATGGAGAGACAATGGGAGGATGGAGAGGATGGAGAGAGGATGGGAGGATGGAGAGGTTGGGAGGATGGAGAGAGGATGGGAGGATGGAGAGAGGATGGGAGGATGGAGACAGGATCAGAGGATGGACAGAGTGGAGGGAAGGATGGTGGAGGAGAGAGACAGGGCCAATATTAGGGGAAAAGGAGACCTGACAGAGAGAGAGGGATAGGAGCGGAATGAAAAGTAAAAGATGGAGAAGGGTCCAATCCTTCCAAAGGAAAGCAATGAAACAGTTTGTGAAGAGAGGGGCTCTTTTTTAATCTCGTCCCCAGATTGCTGTGGCAGCACAGAGGTAAAATCAAACTGTTGCTCACTGAGCTGTGCAGTAAATCTCAATCAAACAGATCAGTACCTGCGAACTGTGAACAAAACATGCTGAAACCAGTCATGCATATATATGGAGGTGTTATGTCACCTCTAGCATCATCAGGGGAGAGTAAAGAGATGTATTTAACCATGTAATTCACATGCATTCACGTGTTTGCATGGCTGCTTGCCACGTGTGGTCCTTCACTACAGTATCGGTTGCATTTAAATGTCACAAGTGGCACAGGGATGACTGAATACGCTGTAGCAGCCAGACACAGGACATCTGTTGGTGCTCCATGTAGACTGCAGTATGTCCCAGCCTCCCAGGCATGATGCAACCACCACTCTGCACCCACGTCTCAGCTAACTCCAGCTTCAGCTTAACCAAACACATGCTAGCTGTGAAAAATGGTGATAAAGAGGGCCAAGCCATTACAAATCCATCTCTCGCTGCTTAACTTAAAGAATGACGGTATCACAGTATTAAAAGCTCTTTATAGGCCAACCCTGAGGCTGCCTGRGAGGCTGAGAGGGGGCTGAGGAGTGGGGGTTCTGGGCCTAGGAGGAGGGGCAGGCAGCAGGATGTGGAGCCCATTGTGTGGTAACAATGAAGAGATCAACCCGGCAGGAGCCAAATCGGACTCTCAATAGACACTTTAACATTTGGGGTGAGGGAGGGAGCTGAGTGTGCCTGCCTCCACCACCGTTTCCCCTGCCTGCCAAATGGACACACACAGGCTCTGGAGAAGTGTTGTAAATAGGCATACACACAAGTATTTTGCTACACTCGCAATAACATCTGCTAACCATGTGAATGTGACCAATAATCTTGATGATCATACACACACACCCTGGAAATGTCAACATCGTTAACAAGATGGGCATTGTAATTTCCATGTTGCAATATATTTCGGTGTGGGGGTGGCGCATGTACGCACACAGACAGAGACTGGTATAATTACATGATAATATCCTTAACATTCCCTATACCTCACTAGGTTTCCCCATTTAACTCTGGTTGTCTTCATTTTCAGGAACTTCAGCTTTCCCTTCCCCAGTCATATTCTTAAATATAATGAACTAAACTGAACCTGCACCAGTCGTTAGGAATACAGTCACCACATATCCCCATGCACAAACCTTGTTGTCCAGCTAGTCAGTTCAACTGTTCTGCTCACACTGGTCTGGCCATGCTGTAGCCTAATTACTGTAATCAGCCAGCTGAAGCTAACACTTACTTCATTATCGTTAAAAAGAAAGCAATACAAAACAAGAGGCCGAAGTAATGTGTTAAGTCACTGTGAACTGGATAATTGTGATAATGCAGGGTTCCCCAACTGGTGGCCCAATGGAGGAATTTGGCCCACTGGTGATTTGATTTTATAGTTGAACACAAAAGACTGTAAAAACACCAGTTCCAAGTGATTACATTTTTAAAAATCTGTTCCAAAATATTCCCACTCATAATAGAGAGATATATGCGATAACACAAATGTAAGGAAGGTTTGAAATTATTATGTTTTAGTCAAATATGATATATTATGGTCTTTTTGCGCTGAATTTGCAGTCTACAAATGATTTGTAATTATGTTCTGGCCCCCTGACCATCCGTCCAAGAACAAATCGTCCCGTGGCCGAATCTAGTCGATGATCCCTGTAATAACCGTTCAAATAAAGTCCTCTCCAAAGGAGCCATAAGGTGACAACAACATAGGCATGTTAAGACACGTGATGGTTATTTCGAATCCAAGCTAATTGCAGTGGCTGTTTTGCAATCCAATTTATTCAAATGGCTATAACAGTTCAGGTCCTCTATGCCCGAATTTGAATAGCATACAGACTCTGTTTTGTTCCAAGAGGACCAATGATATACCTCACTACAAACGCGACACACATCAAATATACAAGTCGAGTGAATATGTAGAGAAAATGGGGAAAACGTCTCTCCAGATGATCTCTAACTGCGTCGAATATACATGGTCTAAATCAGGATTTAAATGTGGTTTTGGAACAACAAACATTTGATTCGCTTCCAACTGCTTCCCAACCGCAGTGCACTATGTTTACAGTGGACTAAACAGAGATAAAGTTTCATCAATACGCAATTAAATTGGTTTAAAATATTGTCCAGTGTGCGTATAACCCGGTATAAGACTAAAGCTTGGGGCAACAGTTGGAGCCCTGCCGACTAAGCCAAAGACAGGATCAGATGTTTTTCTAATTTCCTTCCCCCTATTCGGTTACTTTAAAGAGCCAATATTAGGCKGTCTCACAATGTATCCAACCTACAGGATAACGCTCATATGATTGTAATAATGTTGCAATGATTGCAACAAACTTACCGTAGTATTCGTCCACTTATGCTCCTCTGTTCAGCAGCTGTGGTGATAATAATACAATAGCCTACTCTCCCTGTCAGTTCCCTCCGCGTAAACTAACGACAGATACCGTATCCTTTTCCTTTCCGCTATCTCGGCTTTGTTTTTGGACGATTCAGTTAGTTAACAATTATTCCACATACTAACAAATGTCAGGTGAAGGCGAACCCACATACTAACAAATGTCAGGTGAAGGCTATTCGTTCGCGTTTTTCCTTTAGATTTTTTGCGAAACATCGGTAAAACATGTCATGATGCAGTTAGTTTACATAGCGATACTCGCGCTGCTCCACTCACTCCCTCTGTAACACGAAACCAAGGAGGAAATAATTCGCAAATAAGATTCACTTCCAAAGCATATAAAACCTGGCCTTGGTGCTCTCTCGACGTCTCTCCGACGCAGAACTGCACAACTCTCGATATGTAGAAGTTTCTACAGATGTAAAATAGTCAGCAGAGAGACAGGGATATGGGTTGGTCGTGGCGTTGGCAAGCAGATATTCCAGTGGAATACCAGTGGAGTAGTCTGCCGTTACACTGCAGTGTGCCATACTTCTGCAGTACGTATCACTGTAGGGACCGACCAGGGATGATATAAAGGCATAAACAGGTCCCCATCCATACACACCTTCGGTGCATTGCCCAGACTCCGCTACCCGATAGTCCAAAAAGTCACGTTACAGAAGAATAGCCCTTTTGATGAGTAATGGTAACTTCACGCTATGACATTAGAAGAAGATATGCATAGTCTATGAATATTATACCATTATTGTGATTTGTTGTAGGAAGTGGACTTTGTTGTTAACACAATAGAGGTCTATATGTCTGTCTGATGACGACGAGCAAGGATTAAATATTGTATGACGATATTGCATGATGGAGGGGAAGAAAACAACAGATCTCAAAGAGTAAACATACAAACATGGGATTACGATTGGCAGATTCGGTGGGGCGATTATTAGGTACAGGAAAGAAGCTCGATTTGATAATCCCACATTCCCATGACATTTCATACAAATAGATTCATACAAAAACATATTGTTTGTCTCTTCGTATGGGAATGTGTAAATGCATTTGACATTATATGTACTGTAAACTATGTTGTCACAGTGAGCCAAGCATAATAATAATATGTCAATATAATTGGTTGTTTTTCTTATATACCTTTCATATACAGACACAAATCCCACTATTTCACCATGCCTGCTTTTTTTATACATGATTTTTGTATATCTGAACATTCTATTGGGGTAAAAAATATATATAATTCAACTTGGTAAATTAAAACTCATCTGTAGACCTAGTCATGATTCCTGCATTTGTGAATGGTTCTCTGTGTCTTTGTCAGTAAAATCATTAACACTTCCATTGTTTAACACCTCCCTAATTTGAAATGCAAATTGGCCCCATGTTTTAACAACACCCCCCATCCCTCCCAATTTGCTATTACCCACTGATGTATAAAAGGGGTATACTGTACTTGCAAGTTTGTGGTTAATAAGAGACTTTGAAAGGGGGTCATATAAACATGGTCTTATATTTTTACATTAAATATACCACATCTTCTGCCTGAACGACTGTGTGATCACAATCGCCGTAGCCGATGTGAGTAAGACCTTTAAACATGTCAACATTCACAAGGCCGCAGGGCCAGACGGATCACCAGGACCTGTACTCCGAGCATTCACTGACCAACTGGCAAGTGTCTTCACTGACATTTTCAACCTGTCTCTGTCCGAGTCTGTAATACCTACATGTTTCAAGCAGACCACCATAGTCCCTGTGCCCAAGAACACCAAGGTAACCTCACATCAACACCATCATCCCAGAAACCCTAGACCCACTCCAATATGCATACTGCCCCAACTGCCCAACAGATCCACAGATGACGCATTCTCTACTGCACTCAACACTGCCCTTTTCCACCTGGACAAATAGAACACCTTCGTGAGAATGCCGTTCATTGACTACAGCTCAGCGGCTCAGCTCGGCAACACAGCGGTGGTAGGCCTGATCACCGACTTCCTCCTATAGGGAGGAGGTCAGAAACCTGGAAGTATGGTGCCAGGCCAACAACCTCTCCCTCAACGTGATCAAGACAAAGGAGATGATCGTGGACTAAAAGGATGGCCGAGCACTTCCCCATTCTCATTGATGGGGCTGTAGTGGAGCAGGTTGCGAGCTTCAAGTTCCTTGGTGTCCACATCACCAACAAACTATCATGGTCCAAACACACCAATAGAGTRGTGAAGAGGGCACGACAATGCTTATTCCCCCTCAGGAGACTGAAAAGATTTGTCATGGGTTCTCAGATCCTCGAAAAGGTTCTACAGCTGCACCATCGAGAGCATCCTGACCCGTTGCATCACCGCCTGGTATGGTAACTGCTCGGCCTCCGACCGCAGGGCGCTACAGAGGGTAGTGCGTACGGCCCAGTACATCACTGGGGCCAAGCTTTCTGCCCTTCAGGACGACAAAGACTCCCTAGTCATAGACTGTTCTCTCTGCTACCACACAGCAAGCTTCTACGCCCAAGCCATAAAACTGCTGAACAGCTAATTAGATGGCTACCCGGACTATTTGCATTGACCCCCCCCCCCTTTTTTACGCTGCTGCTACTCGCTGTTTATTATCTATTATCTATGCATAGCCACTTTACCCCTACTTATATGTACATATTACCTCAATTACCTCGACTAACCGGTACCTCCACACATTGACTCGGTGTGTATGGTTATTTTATTGTTGCTCTTTTATTTTTTACTTTAGTTTATTTAGTAAATATTTTTCTTCACTCTTATTTTTCTTTACTGCATTGTTGTCTTACGGGCTTGTAAGTAAGCATTTCATGGTAAGGTACCTGTTGTATTCGGTGCATGTGACAAATAAAGTTTTATTTGATTTTTGATTCGATTTTTGAAATGTTTACTATAGACTGCGAAGAAATAGTTTGCATTAACACTGTATGTACAGTAGCTTATGTTATAACAGTGGGCTAGGTATTGTACTGCATTATGTCCTGTGCTGTTTTTCTGACAGACTCATAGTAAATAGTTGGCTCATGTTTGGAAATTGGCCTATACCAGTTACAGAAATATCAAATTGAAATGACAAACATCTCAGTCAGTTCATATGTTTGACAGAAATCTCTAGACAGTGTGGTTTCGTAGCGTCAAGCGATTCTGGCATAGATKAAATTTATTTAAATAATGTAGAGGGCCCATTTAACTGAAATCCCAGTTGTACTGGGATACATTTTGATACTTCAGTTATAGTTCAGTATAATGTTGATGTATGATGCCTACCAATAGGAACGGTAAGCAGGTGGTTACATAAACACTAAGTAGCATTGAGAAAAACAAGGGACATTCCACTTTAGCATACCAATTCACACCTCCAATCCATGGAGTGTTTTTGCTTAAATCAAACACCTGTGAGAAGTGGGAAGGCGGAGGGGGAGCTAAATTAGTTTTAGTTTAGTTGGCATCGTTTTTTACTGTCAGATTTAATGTAGAGGCCTTTGCAGTTTGAAACAACTCTTAAAGCATAAATTAGAGCTGCTGACAGAGATGGCAAGAAAGTTAGTCAAAATCCAACAGTCAGCTTGTAAAACACCCAATATGTAGTTAGAGCCATGATAGAGCAGTTAGGAAAGACAATAACAATTAAATTCCAAACAATTCAATAGGCTACAGTCAGAGAGTGTTTTTTAGCCCAAAGTTAATTAAAAGGGATAAAATATGCAGATTTGTATTTGTATTTTTTATTTAATCAGAAGCTTAAATAGATCATATAGATTTAACGGGTATTTTTTGTAATAACTGGTTTGATAAGCCACCATCGACCTTACTGCCTTGGCATGTTCATGCTTTAAATGAAATGTAATGGATGTGAATCTATAAACTAGCAGGGTTATGTTATCAGCTGAAAAAAGAGACAGAGAGACAGAGAGAGAAAGGGCTTTCATCAGTCATGTGGTGATGAATTGGTCTCAAAGGGAAACATATATCATGCCAGCTGATAGGAGCTAAATCTATGAGATCCAGTGTGTGAAAACAACACTGTAAAAAGACATAGTGCCAGGCAGGTCAATCAAATCACATACAGACTCAAACCTCTAGAACTGTGGCTAAATAAATCCCTTGTGAAGAGATTGACGGATGATTCGCGTGAGGCCAACTCTGTGAAGGTAGTGTAGAGATTTGGATTCACATCGTAAACATAGCAGGGATTACCAAAGGGTGATTCACAAATCAGGTCAATCTTCCTGGCAACAAGAGAGAGATTTGGACTGTTGTATTGATGGGAGTTAAACCCTGTGGCGCTCCAGCTTCAAGGGGAGAAAATATCCCCAGGCGTATTATAAGCGAGATAGCAACACACTTGAAATGCTAAATCATTGTTTTGTTCAATTCTTCTTATTTCGGTCCCAGAGTGGAGCAAGTCTGTCTTACCCAGTTTAAATGAGTCATGAGCGGTAGTAGAAACAGTATTAGAACAGTATTGAGCACATGGTGACACAGACAGCTGTAGAAAGAAGGCCAGGGCTGAGTGAGAAGTGTGGTACAGCCTCATTATGACAAAGGTCAGAGTTCAACTCCCAGGAGCCTCCGCTGTAGTGTCTGCAATCACTCAGGTTGCARCTCAAATGGCACACTATTCCCTATGTAGTGTACTACTTTTGACGAGAGCCCTGGTCAAAGTAGTGCACTAAATATGGAATAGGGTGCCATTTGAGACATAGCCTCATTCTACCTGGTTTTTGCTCCACTTTAAATTCCCATTACAATGAGCTAGGCCCCAGTTTATAGAGGCTACAGTTTATATGAGGTAAGTTTTATAAAGGGTGAGGTTTATGGTGRTTAAAGACATAAAGTACTTATTCTGCTGGATTTAACATACTGTAGTACCCTATTTCTTAGCATGTTAGGCCGGTTCATATCAATGATTGAAATGCACACCTGAGGCCACAGCTAAAACATGACAGAGCTTACATAATATACATTTCCACTATTATGTCTTTGTTTCTATACTCTACCAGGTAATTATAGTCTACAACCAAGCTGTAGAACACAAGCTGCTGTAACTGTATGGTATTATTACTGATGCTTAGGCTACTAAATCATGATTAGTATTAAATAGCTAATAAGGCTGATTATTTACTCAAGACAAATATGAATTACTGAGGTATGAGGTAAGAAAGTAACATACAGTATTGACGTTTTGATTCTGAACACTGAATAAGGGATCCGTCATAACCACTTCATAGGCCTTTTTGCAACTATAGCTTTTTGACAGCCACCATTTTCCTCAAATGCTGACCTGTCACATTTCATTATATAGCAATTTCACGAGTAAACATTTCAGGAGAGAAGCAGAGAAATGACAAGATTTCATTTAGAAAAATGGCTCCAATATTTCACTGCTATGCCATCTACTGCAGAAAATCATTTACATTAAGATGAAAGTTAAAATATGTTCGATATGATGAGTTGCACCTCTCGTTTTTGGATGAGCCAGGAAAGGAATTTACAGCCCAGCAGTACATGATTTCATTTGAGTAGGCATATTCATTACAGGAAGATTTGATTTGACGCACACGTTTTTTAATCCAAGTGTTTCCTAGACTGAAAATTAAAATTTTACAATTGCCCTTCATTACTTTAACTCACAAATATCCTAGATCTGACCTACTGTATGAAAATAAATATGCTTTCTTGAATCACCTTGAAAGACAGTGAGTTATTAGAAGTCCCAAATGGAGTAATTTCTTAATTGAAGCAGGACAGATCAACCTGAAACCAACATTACCAGCRGGCTGTCTTTAAATAATGCCGTAGCTAATTTCCTAAACATGAACTCTCCTCCACTTAATTTCAGTAAGTCCCTACTTCTATAAATCCGCTTTAGTYCTGTTAAAATTGGTTGTCTGGCACACAATATTCCCCTTCACCYCACTTTGTGTCTGTCACGATCGTCATAAAGAGTGGACCAAAATGCAGCGTGGTATGTTTCCATCCTTTTTATTAGGAAGAGYAAACTCAAATAACAAAAACAATAAAGCGAACAAAGGAAACGTGAAGCTCAGAGTAGTGCTCACAGGCAACTAAACCTAGACAAYATCCCACAGGGCACAAAGGGGAAATGGCTGCATAAATATGATCCCCAATCAGAGACAACGATAAACAGCTGCCTCTGATTGGGAATCATACCAGGCCAACATTGATATATAATTGCCTAGATGACCCACCCTAGTCACACCCCGACCTAACCAACATAGAGAATAATAGGCTCTCTATGGTCAGGGCGTGACAGTGTCTTACGTCTCTTATGGTGTAACACTATGCTAATTTCCTTGTCTTATGTAAAGAGAAAAGATTGGGGTCTGTTTAATTCTGTTGTAAACTGTTAAAAGTGAAGTCGGCTCGGCGGCTACGGTGGCTGGGTCCCCAGGCCGCTGGCTGCATTGTTCCTGTGCGTGCTCAGTCAGTCTATGAGCTGTGGTAAAGTTGCTGAGGGAGGCAGAGCTGGGGCCCAGTGGACCCTACACTTACTTCTCAGTCACTCTGTCCCCCTGCGGCCACTGAGTCACCATAATGAGCAGCACCACCAGCCTCCCATCCCTCAGCTCCCTCTCCTCCCTGCTACCCCGCTATCTCCCCCTTCTCCCTATGGTACTCACTGCCTCACTGCCTGGATCCCTGCTCAAGACCTCCCTTTTTAATACATAGCAAACACAGTGCCTTCAGAAAGTTTTCATACCCCTTGACTTATTCCACATTTCATTGTTTTACAGCCTGAATTCAAAATGGATTAAATGTATTTTATGATAATATTTTTTTTTACCCCCAATTTTGATCTTGTCTCATCGCTGCAACTCCCCAACGGGCTCGGGAGGCGAAGGTCGAGTCATGGGTCCTCGGAAACATGACCCGCCAAACCGCTCTTCTTAACACCCGCCCGCTTAACCAAAGGGTTYGAGGAAACACTGTTCAACTGACGACCGTTGTCAGCTTGAAGGTGCCTGGCCCACAAGGAGTTGCTAGAGCGCGTTGAGCCAAMTAAAGCCCACCCGYCCAAACCCTCCCCTAAACCGGATGACGCTGGGCCAATTGTGCACCGCCCTATGGGACTCCCGATCACGGACGGTTTTGATACAGCCCGGGATTGAACCCGGGTTTGTAGTGATGCCTCTAACAATGCAATGCAGTGCCTTAGACCGCTGCACCACTCTGGAGGCACTTTAAATGTAAAAAAAAATACAGAAACATAGAATTTACATAACTAGTCACTRCATCGAGTKAATACTTTGAAGAAGSACCGTTGTCCMGCTGAAAGGTGAATTCATATACCAGTGTCTGGTGGAAAGCAGWCTGAACCAGGTTGTTCTCTAGGATTTTGCCTATGCTTAGCTCCATTACATTTATTTTTTAACCTGAAAAACTCCCCAGTCCTTAATGACTTAATGAAGCATACCCATAACATGATGCAGCCACCACTATACTTGAAAATATGGAGAGTGGTACTCAGTAATGTGTTGTACTGAATTTGCCCCAAAAATAACACTTTGAATTCAGGAGAAATATGTAATTTCTCTGAGGCATTTTTTGCAGGATTACTTTGGTGCTTTGTTGCAAACATGATGTATGTTTTGAAATATTTTTGGGGTACAGACTTACTTCTTTTCACTATGTCAATTAGGTTAGTATTGTGAAGTAACTACAATGTTGTTGATCCATCCTCAGTTMTCTCCTATCACAGCCATGAATTAAACTCTGTAATTGTTTAAAATCACCATTGGCKTCATGGTGAAATTCCTGAGTGGTTTCCTTCCTCTCCAGCAACTGAGTTAGGAAGGACACTTGTATCGTTGTAGTGACTGGGTGTATTGATACACCATCCAACGTGTAATTATTAGCTTCACCATGCTCAAAGGGATATTCAATGTCGTCTTTTTAAAACATTGGTTGAATCTGTGTTTGAAATTCACTGCTTGACTGAGGGACCCTACAGATAATTGTACAGTTMAAGTCGGAAGTTTACATACACTTTAGCCAAATACATTTAAACTCAGTTTTTCACAATTCCTGACATTTAATCCAAGTAACAATTTCCTGTCTTAGGTCAGTTAGGATCACCACTTTATTATAAGAATGTGAAATGTCAAAATAATYGTAGAGTGAATGATTTATTTCAGCTTTTATTTCTTTCATCACATTCGCAGTGGGTCTGAAGTTTACATACACTCAGTTAGTATTTGGTAGCATTGCCTTTAAATTGCTGAACTTGGGTRAAATGTTTCGGGTAGCCTWCCACAAGCTTKCCACAATAAGTTGGGTGAATTTTGGCCCATTCCCCCTGACAGAGCTGGTGTAACTGAGTCAGATMTGTAGACCTCCTTGCTCGCACATACRTTTTCAGTTCTGCCCACAAATGTTCRATAGGATTGAGGTCAAGGCTTTGTGTTGTCCTTAAGCCATTTTGCCACAACTTTGGAAGTATGCTTGGGGTCATTGTCCATTTGGAAGAACCATTTGCGACCAAGCTTTAACTTCCTGACTGATGTCTTGAGATGTTGCTTCAGTATATCCACATAATTGTCCTACCTCATGATGCCATCTATTTTGTGAAGTGCACCAGTCCCTCCTGCAGCAAAGCACCCCCACAACATGATGCTGCTACCCTCGTGCTTCACGGTTGGGATGGTGTTCTTCGGCTTGCAAGCCTCCCCCTTTTTCCTCCAAACATAACGATGGTCATTATGGCCAAACAGTTCTATTTTTGTTTCATCAGACCAGAGGATTTGCAGTTGCAAACCGTAGTCTGGCTTTTTAATGGCGGTTTTGGAGCAGTGGCTTCTTCCTTSCTGAGCGGCCTTTCAGGTTATYTCGATATAGGACTCGTTCTACTGTGGATATAGATACTTTTGTATCTGTTTCCTCCAGCATCTTCACAAGGTCCTTTGCTGTTGTTCTGGGATTGATTTGCACTTTTCACACCAAAGTACGTTCATCTCCAGGAGACAGAACGCATCTCCTTCCTGAGCTGAATGACAGCTGCGTGGTCCCATGGTGTTTAAAATTGTGTAKTACTGTTTGTACAGATGAACGTGGTACCTTCAGGTGTTTGGAAATTGCTCCCAAGGATGAACCAGACTTGTGGAGGTCTATAATTTTTTCTGAGGTCTTGGCTGATTTCTTTTGATTTTCCCATGATGTCAACTAAAGAGGCACTGAGTTTGAAGGTAGGCCTTGAAATACATCCACAGGTACACCTCCAATTGACTCAAATGATGTCAATTAGCATATCAGAAGCTTCTAAAGCCATGACATCATATAAATATATTAAAGTACACACACTAAAGGGAGAAAACTATTTTTTTTTTAGCAAAATTGTGTTTTTTGGACACAACTGCAAACGTTAAGGAGTAGGGCGTTCAAGGAGTTGGTCTGATGGGAATTTGTGATGTCATCGGCCTCCTTGCTTGAGGAGAACAAAAAAGCAAAGGCCCGCCCTCCCACTTGTGCTATGTAATGACATAAAGTACCTTTAAAGCCCCAATGCAGTCTTTTTAAATATATTTTAAATCATTAGTTTATGTCCAAAAAATCACTGTGTGTTTATTTTTTTTATATAACTCCAGACTTGTGGAGGTCTACAACTTTTTCTCTGAGGTCTTGGCTGATTTTTTTGATTTTCCCATGATGTCAAGCAAAGAGGCACTGAGTTTGAAGGTAGGCCTTGAAATACATCCACAGGTACACCTCCAATTGACCTACATGATGTCAATTAGCATATCAGAAGCCTCTAAAGCCATGACATCAATTTCTGGAATTTACAGTGAGTTATAAGTGAAATAATCTTTCTTTAAACAAATGTTGGAAAAATTATTTGTGTCATGCACAAAGTAGATGTCCTAACCGACTTTCCAAAACTACAGTTTGTTAACAAGAAATTTGTGGAGTGGTTGAAAAACTAGTTTTAATGACTCCAACCTAAGTGTATGTAAACTTCCGACTTCAACTATATATACTGTATATATAAAAACAAAACATATAAAAACAAACATAATTCCACTTTGACATTATTAGTTATTGTGTGTAAACCAGTGACAACAAATCTAAGTTTAATCCATTTCAAATTCAGGATGTAACACAACAAAATGTAGAAAAGTCAAGGGATGTGAATACTTTCTGAAGGCACTGTAAATGGGAATTTCTACATAGACCCATTAGTAGAGTACACGGCTAGCTGAGGCCATACATAATTGTTTGGTGGAGACAGAGAGCTGCTGTACATGAGGGAAGATATGGACTTCAGTAGCTAGCTTTTCCAAGAAGACGAAGTTTCAACAATGTTTTGGTTTGGTTTGACGTAGCCATATTAACCTCACTGTAAAGGCCATCTCCTGCCTGAGGCTAGGTGGTGATATAGCAACCCAATAAACTGTCCTATCCTGTTCACTTGTTTGCACTGAAGAAGCTGCCAAGAATCCTGCGCATGTCTCCCTCCACCAGCTGATCTTGTGTACGCTATTCCCTAAACAGTGCATATAGGGAATAGGGTTCCATTTGGCACATACCCTCTGCATCTGACTGGAGCGGAATGTTGTTTATGTTATTCTGCCTTTTCTGGCTGTTTGATTTCACATTGAGAGCCTCAACTGACCGAACCAGTGAACAAAAAAAGGGAAATAGAATGCGATGCAGAGCAAATGGAACTGAATGTTGTTGAACATTGTGGCACATAATGCAGATTGTATGACACATTGCGATTGGCTAGGGTGGYGAGGTAATGCACCCGTCAACCAACCGTGTGCCAGGAGTTGTAAGTGTGCTACTTTCACACACGTTTCAAACATGTGTGCCATCTCATATCAACAGTTTCTGCCCACATCTGCCCTCGTCTGATTTTAACCATCATCCCTCACTCCACCATGAACACTGCATAATAACTAATGCAATTCCGGTTGTTAGGAGTTACTGAGATMCATTCTCTTTGATGCAATTCAAGCCACTGAATGGAGAAACACCACTCCCTTAGTCCATGTGACAACTATCCCAAATAAGAGGGCTCATTTAACATATCCATCTTGTTAGGGTTAAATAAAGTAGACATCAAGGACTGCCAGAAGTTGATTTCAGTAGACAGCCGTTACTCCCCACCCCATGCCCATCCTACCAGGGGCATTTTCAGCTGGCATGACCCCCTCTGTGTATTGAGGCAGACAGTGGGTCTTCTCTCTCTCCAGTGCCAAGGCTGGCACAGTGTCCAGCATTCCCCAAAGTTCGGCCGTAGGAATTCTACAGCACAACACAGCCATCTTCAGACTTCTAAAGGGCAAATCAGTCATGAAAAACACAGTAAATACTTACAACACTTCCTACAAATGTCCCTAATCAAATCAAATCAAATGTTATTTGTCAGATGTGCCGAATACAACAGGTGCAGACCTTACAGTGAAATGGTAACTTACAAACCCTTAACCAACAATGCTTTAAGAAGTTTTAAGGAAAAAAAAGTATTAAGTTAAAAATAGATAAGTAAAAAAAATAGAAAATTAAAGTAACAAATAATTAAAGAGCAGCAGTAAAATAACAATAGTGAGGTTATATACAGGGGTACCGGTACAGAGTCAATGTACGGGTGCACCGGTTAGTCGAGGTAATTGAGGTAATATGTACATGTAGGTAGAGTTAAAGTGCCTATGCATAGGTAATAAACAGAGAGTAGCAGCAGTGTAAAAGAGGGGTCTGGGTAGCCCTTTGATTAGCTGTTCAGGAGTCTTATGGCTTGGGGGTAGAAGCTGTTAAGAAGCCTTTTGGACCTAGACTTGGTGCTCCGGTACCGCTTGCCATGCGGTAGCAGAGAGAACAGTCTATGACTAGGCTGGTGGAGTCTTTGACAATTATTAGGGCCTTCATCTGACACGGCCTGGTATAGAGGTCCTGGAAGGCAGGTATCTTGGCCCCAGTGATGTACTGGGCCGTACGCACTACCCTCTGTAGTGCCTTGCGGTCGGAGGCCGAGCAGTTGCCATACCAGGCAGTGAAGCAACGGGTCAGGATGCTCTCGACAGTGCAGCTGTAGAACCTTTTGAGGATCTGAGGACCACATGCCAAATCTTTTCAGTCTCCTGAAGGGGAATAGGTTTTGTCGTGCCCTCTTCACGACTGTCTTGGTGTGTTTGGACCATTCTAGTTTGTTGGTGATGTGGACACCAAGGAATTTGAAGCTCTCAACCTGCTRCKCTACAGCCCCGTCGATGAGAATGGAGGCGTGCTTGGTCCTCCTTTTCCTGTAGTCCACAATCATCTCCTTTGTCTTGATCACATTGAGGGAGAGGTAGTTGTCCTGGCACCACARGGCCAGGTCTTTGACCTCCTCCCTATAGGCTGTCTCGTTGTTGTTGGTGATCAGGCCTACCACTGTTGTGTCATCGGCAAACTTGATGATGGTGTTGGAGTCGTGCCTGGCCATGCAGTCAACAATCATGACCAACAATCATTCATGCTTCTAAACCGTCCTCCCCGGTTAACACCAGTATGGAGGCCTATATTTGTGACATATAGGGAATTACCAGATAAACAACTCAGCCTTTTATATCATATGTCAAAAATAATAATAACTCAATAATCAAGTTTGCAGACGACACAACAGTGGTCTGATTACCAACAACGATGAGACAGCCCGCAGGGAGGAGYTGAGAGCCCTGGTGGAGTGGTGGCAGGAAAATAACCTCTCCCTCAAAGTCAACAAAATAAAGAAGTTGATCGTGGACTTCAGGAGACAGCAGAGAGAACACGCTCCCATCTACATCAACGCYACCACAGTGGAGAGGGTGAAAAGCTTCAAGTTCCTCGGTGTGCACATTACTGACAACCTGAAATGGTCCATCCACACAGACAGCGTGGTGAGTTAAGGAGCAACAGCGCCTCTTCAACCTCATGAGGCTGAAGAAATTCAGATCATAGGGGGCACACTGCCTGCCCTTTTAGGACATCTACAGCACCCAGTCTCACAGGAAGGCCAAGAAGATCATCAAGGACCTCAGCCACCCGAGCCACGGCCTGTTCACCCCGCTACCATCTAGAAAGAGCCGCGAGATGAACACAAGAGTTAGCACACCTTTACTGACTGAACATCTTCAAGTCAAAGGTTTCAAGATCAGTTCTGCTCAAAATGGGCAGAACTCCTTTGGTCAAGGTTCCAGAGTGAAACCTGTCTAGTTCCAGCTAAGTCCAGAGTCAGTCCGACAACTCTATTTGCGACTGGACTCTGAACGCAGGCACCATTGCATCAAGTCAATTTCTGTCCAATCAACAGAATGACAGAAGTTGTCATCCGAGGTGTGTGGATCTTGTACTTGAGCGTTTTTAGGAATAACAGATTTTTGGATCGCAAGGAGCCCGTAAGGCCAGAGTGCCTGCTCCTACTACTCGCTAGTGGAGGCAATAGATATGAGAAGCTCTTGCTCGGGACTGTGGTCAGACAGGTGTCTGTCAAACTCAGGACCCTTTGTCTCTGGAGTCAACTCTCCACCGGCATGTCCATGACAGATCTGTCCATCATCTATTTCTGACTGCACCTTGAAGCAGTTGTGTTGTAGCTCTGGCTGTTGCTGCAGCAACTGTCTGTCAAGCAATCAACAACTGAGCTCGAGAGCCAGAAGACCTACCAACCTGCAGCCAGAGACCTACTATGTCTCTGGTAGAGACCAACTTGAGGACATGGATATCTCTGACTCCTCCAGGGCCGTCGGCCATTTTGGAGGAGGCTGCTATTGGATAAAAGCACCCAGAGATGTCCACCTCGATAATATATCCAGGTCTTTGCTTCTCGACCATCTCTCGCCTCCTCTAACATGGTCCTGAGGAGCATTATCTTCAACAGTCCACAACGCCCATCAGAGGAGAATGTGAGTATTGAAGGTGCTCCCTGCTGCTAAAGTTGAAATCCTCCATGGTCTAAAGCAGTGGAGGAGTATACTCGGTCAAAGCTGAGCAATGCATGCACTCAGGTCATTCAGGATGCGGCAGCTGTCACCATAATACTGGCGTGCTGGATAAAACCGACACTTGTGGGAAACTGTCGGAAGTTCTGTCTGTCTGCTGTTTCCCCCGCGGAGAATATTGAGGAAGCATCCTCTGATCTATTTGGTGGAAATTATTTTCCGACCTGCATGAGGTATCCTGAGGTCAATAAGGCCTCCATGCGTACGAAATCAGGTCGCAAAATGTTTCTGGGTGGAAGTGAGTCAGGTTCGCCAGAAGATTTATACGCAAAACCTGGACAAACTGAGGAAGCTTATTCACTTCACCTCTCACTGAGGGAAAAACTACTCTGTGCAAATTGAGCTCTATGACCACTGGACTACTTTAAACTGAGACCACTGTGGGAGGTATCTTCCTGTACAGAAGACGACAGTAATACCTCTTCTATGTCTCACGCCTCAGCCGCACACAGCTCACCCTCGACACCTTCACTAAGGGGTCCATCAAACGGTGATTTCTCGGTGCTGAGGTGGAGACTTCAAAGGAAACCGCTTCGCTTCGTTGGGGGAGATAACGTTCAAATGCGTCCTTACGACTTTCAACAGAAGTTGGACTCGATATTCGGATAATTGGAGGACCTCAGCATTTCGGTGACTGTGACGGTCAGCCGAGATTTGCCACGCTCACGCGATCTCGTCAGTGTCAGCCAGCAGAACCTCTAACATTTCCATGCAGAGCTTTTCACAGTGTGAGTTCCGAGCTAAGGCCAAACAGATTGTGCGTGAGGCCATTCTCAGAGCTGCTAGCGAAGCCAACTGTTCTTTGGCCACAGATGCATGCTCGCATCACCTTCTCACACCATGTGGGTTTCTACACTGACAGATTATAGTGAATATGGTCATTGCAAGACCTTGAAAGTTGTAATCCCAGTACACAGTGGCGGACGGCAGATCCTTCTTTCCCTATGAGATTAGTAGAAGTAAAACCAAATTGACAATGGCTTCAGTTTCTTCATTAACTCATTCACATCCCAGAGTTGTTCATCAATTAGTACAATAAACTTCATTATTTCTATTTGCGGGCAGGACACCGCAAACCACGTGTCAGTCATTTGTACCCCAAAAACGAAATGGATAGGGACTAAGCATGAAACGTGGTCCTTGGTTATGGTGTAGGTTAGGTGGTCAGACCTTGGTGGGCCTCACGGTGGTGGTCCAGTGCGACCACAGCAAAAAGATGTTAGCCTTCTTTCCGTCAGACATATGTTCACAAACCAAATACCAATATGGAATGGATTGAACATTCCAGTTGGACTATTGTTCAGAGAGAGTCGCGCACTGAGGCAAGACATAGAAACGCTCGCTCCTTGTTAAGAGACTAACACTTCAGAGAAGCGCGGCACGCCCGTCTGTAGAGGAAGTGGAGAAGAGGACGGGATTGGTTGTATGTACACAAGATAGTCAGCGTTGGTTGAGCACTATAATAGGTTCTGAGAAAAGGGACCCTTGCTGTCTTGAACGATTGGGTTGGCTCCTCCACACGCCAACAAACCGATGTAATTGACACACTGCAGTGGAGGATGTCAGTCTGCCCACCACGACAAGGAGGCGTGTGGAGGTTGGAGTTTGATAGCGACTACAAAGGCAACAGGCGCCTTTCTTCCACCTTGACCAGTTTAGAAGCCATCGAATTGCGTCTCACCTAGTCGCCTAGAAGAATCTTCGGAGTTTCGCATGTGAGGACGATGCAAACTAGCGGTGCCTGCTTTGTCATAAGCGACACTCTTATCGGTCAGGCCTTCTCAAGACGGAACAGGTTGCTCAGACCAAGGAAAGTTGGCCAAGAAGCAAGCACAAGGAGACGCTTCGGCCTTATCAGGCTAAAACTGCCAGGGAATGCTGAATTCGAACACTCAGCTTGATCGCTAAATGTGGATCAAGCTGCAGATTTGGCCCAACCTGGGCTGAAGAGTTCAATCTGTTGAGGCAGTTTAGGACTAAGCGGGAAGTGCAGGGAAGTCGGAAATGGCTCACTTAGATAGGTCGCTTCAACTAACTTATGATTAAGGGTACTGGGACTCTCTACTGGAGAGTTGCCTGTTGCCTGACATGAGCGTGCGATGAGATCACCAGGACAGAATGCCATACCTCTAACGGCAATGGACAAGACAGGTTCACAGTCCGCTGCTTAGTGAGCCAACAAGAAATTAACATATTGACACGTTTATCATCGTGAAAACTATAGAATGGACACAATGGTTAATGAAGATTCACGAAGGCGTTATTATTCCGCATCGATCGAGTTTCACATGGCACGAAGAGATCCTTGAGATCAGGACTTCATGTCGCACATCTCGAACGCCTCCATAGGTCAAGAATCGCCGTCTGCTGCGGGCAACCTTGCATCGATACGGCAGGAAGTACATTGGTAGCTCCATTCAGGGATTACAGAGATAACCATAAGTACCCGAGCTGGTTTCACTAATCCAGGACTGGCCAGCTTACGCAAGCCTTAGATCGTCTCAAACAGCAGTTCGTCGGGGCTCCATTTAATCGATGCACAAACTCTGTAGATATATATATAGAGAGACAGCATAGATACAAATGAGAAGATGCGCGTTTGCAGTAGCTCTATTACAGCATCACTTTGCGGACCACCTAACTCTGTTGGCAGGGGTCAGATGACTCTCTCTCTTTGCAGCGGCATTGATAGTTTGGGTGATTTGTAGCTATGACCACTCTGTATGAATTACACAGTGCTTTGACAGAGGTTCTCTGAGATAGGCAAGGTACTCAACAAGGTTTCGCATGAGAAACATTGAACGATGCTAGCAAGTAAGAAGCAATTACAAGATGTGTTGACTCGTAACAAGAAGTCCATGAATATACAGTAATAGAAGGATAAGGAGTAGGCGCGGTTGGATTACATGGTTGTGACAAGACTCAGGCCTTGCATTAAGTATTGGCTTAGTTGGTCATTCTCCTATCTCGCTATAGGGGACGAGGTCACATAGGATTGTTTAATGCACAAGAGATGTCTTCGGCACTAAGGTTGAAGCATTGTTTGCGTATTTAAATGATGTGCACCTCCCTTGCTTGGTTCAGATGCTACACAGAGAACACTCGGCATCTGCAAGTTCTCCGGCACACATCGGGGTGTGGTGGTTGGGCCGCATGTTTTAGGCTCGTACCTACTTTCTTGGACTCACGCAGCCAGAACACGTGATCGCAGGAGCGCTGCTTGTCTAAATGGGGATAGGTAGTGTAGATCACGGTAGGTAATCTTATTTAGCGGCATAGGGAGCAATATGCTTTTGGAACGGAAGACACAGTTGGATTTTCTTCCGATCTTTGTTGGCGGAATCCATACACAAGGGAATGAGTCATCGTTTCGCCTCGGTTTGTGCATTGTATTTGGGTTCACTGCTGGCGAGTCGCGTGTCTACTCGGCATTCCACGCAGTGGCTATTGTGCCTTCTTTACAAGGAGCACCAGACGGAATGGCCACAATGAAGGAGAGGGGCCAATGTCTTGCTCGCACATCCTAGGTATACGACTCATAGCTGGAGGGCAGTGTCAGGACTGACCTGACAGACACTCGCGTACCAGAGGGATGGGGAGTTTCCTGTAATGCAGCTTAAAGGTAGTGACAATCAACCGCTTGATGTAAGCTGACGGCATGCACCCGGCCCAGACCATGACGGACCCTCCACCTCCAAATCGATCCCGCTCCAGAGTACAGCTCGGTGTAACGCTCATTCCTTCGACGATAAACGCGAATCCACTCACCTTGGTGAGACAAAACCGCGACTCGTCAGTGGAGAACACTTATTGCCAGTCCTGTCTGGTGTCTGTGATGTCTGGTGAGGACCTGCCTTACAACAGGCCTACAAGCCTCAGTCTAGCCTCTCTCAGCCTATTGCGGACAGTCTGAGCACTGATGGAGGGATTGTGCGTTTCTGGTGTAACTCGGGCAGTTGTTTGTTGCCATCCTGTACCTGTCCCACAAGTGTGATGTTCGGATGTACCGATCCTGTGCGGTGTTGTTACACGTGGTCTGCACTGCGAGGACGATCAGCTGTCCGTCCTGTCTCCCTGTAGCGCTGTCTTAGGCGTCTCACAGTACGGACATTGCATTTATTGCCCTGGCTGCATCATGCTCCTCGCAGCATGCCTAAGGCACGATCATGCAGATGAGCAGGGACCTGGGCATCTTTCTTTGGTGTTTTCAGAGTCAGTAGAAGTTTCATAACTGTGACCTTAATTGCCTACTGTCTGTAAGCTGTTAGGTGTCTTAACGACCATTCACAGGTGCATGTTCATTAATTGTTTATGGTTCATTGAACAAGCATGGGAAACTGTGTTTAACCCCTTCACAATGAAGAACTGTGAAATTTGGATTTTTTTGAATTATCTTTGAAAGACAGGGTTCTGAAAAAGGGAGTTTTCTTTTTTTGCTGAGTTTACATAGCTGTTGAACACTGGTCACTTTAATTATGTTTACATACTGTTTTACCCAATTATATATATGAGCATTTTTTTTAAGGTATCTGTGACCAACAGATGCATATCTGTATTCCCAGTCATGTGAAATCCATAGATTCATTTATTTCAATTGACAAATTTCCTTATATGAACTGTAAGTCAGTGTCACGATTCTTCCGAAGTCGGTTCCTCTCCTTGTTCGGGCGATGTTCGGCGGTCGACGTCACCGGTCTTGTAGCCATCGCCAATCCACTTTTCATTTTCAATTGTTTTGTCTTGTTTTCTGGTTTCT
>NC_036872.1:27268067-27275952 GCF_002910315.2 Salvelinus sp. IW2-2015 | reverse complement strand
ACAGGGGTGTCAAAGTCAAATGGACGGAGGGCCAAATAAAAAATTTAGCTACAAGCCGAGGGCCGGACTGTTCGAATGTTCATTGAAAATTTTTTAAATGACGCATATAGTCTAGTGAACCTAATTGAACCTACTGAAAACCTAACAAATATATTCCAATATGATCAGATAAATAAAGCAATATTTTCTTATGGCTCTGTCAGTAATCTTTTAATTTTCAACAGACACAAAGACAAAATTTCCTTTATATAAAAATCCCCATAACATGAACATTAAATGAAAGAAATCGGTATTCAAGGCACCATCAGTAGCCTATATTTTCTATTTTAGCAAAAGTGGGCTAAATTTACTTCAAAGAAAAAAACAATAATAGCAATTTTCTATCATCCACTCAACTGAAATATTTTTTAAATATAATTGGATTGAAATACAATAAAATAAAGTGCAAAAATCTTATTAATCAAAACAACACTTTGTTTAAGGAGAAGTAACATGCAGTGAAAAACAAATATTAAACTTTAACTTTTAAACTTGAAACTGAGTAAAAACTCTAAATATGTTGATTGCACAGTAATGTTCACTTGTTTGAGGTTGAGGGTGATACTTGGTGGTGTCCCATCTTTTCCAACAAGTTCATCAATGTTCGGGGGTAAGGCTCTGAGCTGAGGAAATCCTCAGAATTGAGTGGAGGTGTTCAGCAGTAAGTCGACTTCTGTGTGATGTTTTGTTCAGGTTCATTCAAAGAAAACAGTTGTTCACACAGGTAGTGCTGCCAAACATAGACAACGTTTGAGCAGCCTGGATGCGCAGCTGGGCATTGTGGTTCGGGGAGGAAAACGGGCCGAACTCCGCAGCACCCACTGCCGCCATATTTTTGCCCTCAGTGCATCATTGCATTGGAGGTCAATCAACTCCATTTGGAGGTTTGGTGGTGAGCTTTCCACGTCAACAGCAAATGGGTTACCGAGCAGTTCCAACCTGCTTTTTTGTGCTTCAAAGTCAGCAAATCGGCGTCGAAAGTCAGCGGCAAGCATACCTATTTTATCAGCCAACTGTGCCGCTCGGGAACGCACTTGGTAGAGAGCTTCTCTTTCATGGTCTGGCAGCTGGGAAAGTGGCTCAAATTTTCTTCCGCATCTGCGTCTCCACAGAGTCAGTTTTGGTTTTAAAATGCCTTTCACTGTTACTGTACATATCAGAGATGACATGATTCCCGACCCTGCAGCTGCAATTCATTGCATTCAGATGACTCGTAATGTTCACACAGAAAAGCCATTTCACACAAAACATTTCGTCTCGGAGTGTGTTGTGTCTTTCCCTTTGCTGTCCAAGAACAGACAAATCTCCTCACGAAGCTCGAAACATCTTTGAAGCACCTTCCCTGGCTTAGCCATCGCACCTCTGTGTGATAAGGCAAATCACCATGCTCCGTTTCAACTCCGTCAGAAATGCCTTGAACTGGCGGTGATTCAAACTTTGGCTCTGATAAAGTTAACTGTGCGCGTGATGATGCTCATTACATGCTCCATTTCAAGGCTTTACCGCACAACGCTTCCTGGTGTATTGATACAATGATAAGCTGTCAGCTCACCTGTCGCGTTTTCCTCTTGCATCTTTTCCCGTATCTTCGCCCCAGTCCGCCTCCTGTGTCCACACATCGCAGGTGCTTCCGTCGGTTGTCAAACCCACGAGTTTTTCCCAAGGCAGCTCCATCTCATTTACACATCTTGACACCTCTTCATACAAATCATGCCCCGTAGTTGTGCCATGCATAGGACGTAAAGCCAAAAAAACTCCTCTGTACGCTTAGGCTGGAGTCCACTCCGCGGATGAAAATTGACAACTGGGCAATGTCAGAAATGTCGGTGCTCTCATCCACAGCCAAGGAATATGCAATGAAATCTTTTCCCTTTTTCACAAGCTGCTCTTTTAGATTGATGGACAACTGGTCTACCTCTCTCGGCAATGGTGTTTCTGCTCAGACTCACATTTAAAAAGAGTTGCCTTTTTTCTGGGCAAACTTCGTCACAAACTTTAATCATTGCAGTTTTTGATGAAATCCCCTCCGTAAATGGCCGGGCTGATTTAGCGATCTCTTCTGCCAAAATAAAAACTGGCCTTGACAGCAGCCTGGCCTTGTGATTTGGCTTTTTTGAACAGAGCCTGTCGAGATTTGAGGCCTCGTTTTAATTCCTCTGCCTTTTGTAGCCTTTGTTCCATGTCCATATTTCTTGTTTTTGTCCGCGTGTTTCGTTTCATAATGTCGTCTCAGATTATACTCTTTCAGTACCCGCCACACTTTTCTCCACACAGAAGACACACAGGTTTTCCAGCTACCTCCGTGAACATATACTCCGACTCCCACCTTGTTTGAAACCCCCGGTTCTCAGTGTCCACCTTCCGTTTTGCCATTTTTGATGGGATATCGAAAGTTAATTTTACTGTGATGCTGACGACTGCTGTGCCAATAAATATTGAAATGAAGCAGCCTACTGCTCGGTGCGTCACCGTTGCATTGTGGGAAATGTAGTATTGGTGCGTGTAAAAGATCTGCGGGCTGCCGGCTTGCTGCGGTCTGCGGGCCGGTTCTAATAATAAATCAAGATCATCCCAGGGGCCGTAAAAAACCTTCTCGCGGGCCGGATGTGGCCCGCGGGCCTTGACTCTGACATATGTGATCTAGAGAAGGTGGGACAGCTGGTTTTCTTTTCCTCATTACGTGTTGTGTATTTAACCCTCTGTTCCCCCCATGTCTTTGTGTGGTATTGTTTGTTGTAAATGCTTGTGCACATGTTGACTGGTGCGTGTCGGGTTTTGTACCCAGGTTGTTATTTTCTTGATGCCGTTGGTTTTGGAATTAAACTGCTCCGGCTATTACCTAGTTCTGCTCTCCTGCGTCTGACTTCCCTGCCACCAGTTACGCACCCCTTACAGTCAGTCAAATCTTTGAAATTGCTGCATGTTGCATTTATATTTTTGTTCAGTGTACATTTATATTCCGGACCCAGACATTGCTCATTCTGTTATTTCTCAATTTCTTTATTTATATTTTTMGGGATTTGTGTGRATTATTTTGTATTGTTACTTATTACTGCATTGTTGGAGCTACAAACATAAGCATTTTGCTGCCCCTGCGATAACATCTGCAAAATATGTGTACATGACCAATAACATTTTATTTGATTTAGAGCGCTTCAGGTCTCTTTGAGGAGCTGCTTGCTGTAGTTCTATCTCTGGCAGGAAGCTTGGACGATGTTTGAACTCCCTCTGACACTGACCTTTACCTAAACGTACCTAGACAGAGCTGTTTTCAGAACCCATCCTGACACATCTAGCTCCTATGAAAAGGCCTTGTCATGTTAAATTGGGCGCTTTTGACCTGCCAATATTTTATTCAACCTTCTTTAACCAGGAAAAACTCTTGAGACCATTAAATAGAAATGGTAATGGGAAATGTCTTGATCGTATTTGGTGATTTAGTATTTTATGTATACTTGTCATGTCAGTGGAGTGTCTGCATCCTGCTGGTTTAGTGAGCAGACTAGTACCATTGGCTGTGTAACAGACACAGACTGTGGGTACAATGATAAACTTAAGCCCCATTGTTATAGGAGTAGTTTAAATACCAGCATGTCGTTAATACCCCCACACATTGATTCACACATTCTGACTTTCACACATTCTGACTCCTCACACAGCCTACACACATAAGCAAGCACGTACAGACGCATGCCAGCACGCATCGAACAGGCACACACACAACACACAGACACACACACACACACACACACACACACACACACACACACACACAACACACACACACACACACACACACACACACACACACACACACACACACACACACACACACACACACACACCACACACACACACTCATACAAGACAAGTCATTGGTGCTCTAGCTACGTACCCAATGCAGACCACATTATCAATAAAATTCTGTCCTGTGAGTATGTGGTGGAACGCAGGTACAGTATACAGCCAGTACAGTCCTCTTTGTACATGGCATGAATTGTGCTTTATAACCTTAACCTCTCCCCCCCCCCTGCAATCCAATAAAACTACAATTATATTATACTGTAATGTTGGCTGCTGACTACGAGAGCGAGAGAGAGAGAGAGAGAGAGGAGACGAGAGAGAGAGGAGAGAGAGAGAGAGAGAGAGAGAGAGAGACGAGAAGAGAGAGAGAGAGAGAGAGAAGAGAGAAGAGAGATGAGAGAGAGAGAGAGAGAGAGAGAGAGAGAGAGAGAGTGAGAGAGAGAGAGAAGAGAGCAGAGAGAGAGAGAGAAGAGAGAGAGAGAGAGAGAGAGAGAGAGAGAAGAGAGAGAAGAGAAAGAGAGAGAGAGAGAAAAGAAGAGCGAGTAGAAGAGAAGAGAGAAAGCCGAGAGAGATAAGAGATGAGTTCGAGAGCTGAAAGAGAAGAGAGAGAGAAGAAGAAATTGAGACAGAGAGAGAGATGAATAGAGAGTAGAGAGACGTAGCTCAGACTCTAACGACGAGAGAGAGAGGAGAAAAAAGAGAGACAGAGAGCTTGCCAGCGCTGCCGGACAGGAGAGACACGGAGAAAAGCTGCCCCAAGATGGCAGTAAGAGAGAGGAGAGAAATTGTTAGAACGAGCAGAGCCCATCTCTCCTTGTATGCATCGCATATGCAGTCAGTAGTCTTATCTCCTCTCTCTCTCTTGTCATCTCGCTCTCTTCGTAGTTCACTCGATATCAGCTATACTCAAGAGTTCGGGGAGCTCTCTCTTGCTTGTCTGTCTCTCCAGGTCTCTCTTTCTCTCCTGTCTCTTTACTTTCTGTCTCGATCTCTCTATTCATTTCTCTTTTCTTTCTCCAGCCTCCTTTCCCCTACTTTCCTCTCTGCCATATCTTTCTTTCTTTATTCCCGGAGGATACGGTCGATCCAGGAGCACGTCTCATCATCTTTGGGTCCCTCGAAGGATGGCAGAGCGGGAGGAGTCCCTGAGAACTGGTCATGGCCTCTAATTGGGACTACTCCTATCCTATTGCATCCTACGAATCATCCATTTTCTAATTAACATCATCTCCCTAATCTTCTTTTCACTCCTTTAATTCTTCTTCCTCACTCTCCTCCGTCTACTAGACCCTATCTTCTCCCCAATCCCACAACCGTTGTCCCCCATCCATGTATTCTTAAGGTCTTCCTCGCCTCTGCTAATAGTAGCGGCCTATATCAATGTCATTTTCATCCGTGCAGGTTGTTTTAACCCACGCTCGTGTCGCCTCCTCAAGTTTCCCCGCCCTCGCCTCCCGGGTCGTCCCCCTGTCGCCTCGCCGCCTACGCTCCTGTCTGCGGAGGGGGCTCGTACATGTCCGGTGCATTCGCAGTCATTCCGCCTCGCGGAGGGGGCAGCTCGACTGCGGATTCACATCTCTCTCGCTCAGGGGCGGGGGCTTCACCTCTTTCTCCTCTGTCACTCTTTTCGTCGGTCTCTCTTAGCTCTTCGTTACTCTCAGAGCATTAGCGCGTATTCGGAGGTCAATGCCTCAGAAGGCTCGAGAGCCCTCTTGGGGGAGGGTCGGGCGGGAGGCCATCAGAAAAAAGGGAAGCTCCTTCTTGAAATATGAAAAAAAAGCAAAATCAGACTAAAAAAAAAAAAAGAAAAAAAAAAAAAAAAAAAAAAAACAAACGAAAAAAAAAACTGATCAGACAAACTATATAGCAGGGAAGCGCAAATCTAGACAGAACGGCGCGGCAAATTGGCAGCGAGGAAAGGGAAGCACGATGATCTCATACCGGGGACTAGATTAACAAAATAAACAAATCTTCAGCAGAAAGAACAAACCACACAAAAACTAACAACCGATAACCACAAAACTTCACCACTGACATATACGATACCACATTACCCATCTCCTCTGGGCATACAAACAAACTAGACATACTGCCTCCCCAGTTCCTGCTCTTCTTTCCCCCGCGCCGTCCCACTTCCCTCGTCGTCCTACTCTCGCTCAACATACCCGAACTCAGGGCAAGCGCTGCCTCATGGTCCGTCATCTCGTACCGGAGGGAGCGGGAGAGGGGGCGGGCCACGTGGCACGTGGGGCGGGGGGCGGTGCGGCGCGCTGAGGGGGTCGGCAGGTACGCGGCGGGGCGTGCGGGCTGGGGGTGGGATGGCGCTCGATGAGCGGCGGATATAGCGCTAAGCGAGTGGTGGGGGACGACCTCGCTCTAACGAGGCGTGACTACGTCAACCCCACGAGAAAGGCGGGACGCGCTCCAGCCAAGAAGACGTTCATCCAACAAGGCGGCTCCGGTAGTCACAGGTACGACACCAGAAAAAACCATCTATTTCCTCCCCCTCAACCACTCACCCCTTCCTTCCCATTCGTACTCCGATCGCTCAAAGTCTCAAAGCTCTACTCCCCGCTTGACCTCGCGGTCAGAGGACTGATCAGAATGCGCAGTAGACTGTAAGAGAATATGAGAGTCTAGGAGTGAGTACAGTGGAGACTTGGTTCATACACAACCATCTCCCTTCTCCGTCCCTTCTCTAGGGGAAGCCACTATCCTAAACCATCACTCGAACTCCTTATACAGGGATTTCCAACAGACGCTTTCCTGTCTGGAGTCCTGCTACCTAGCCAAGCCCCACTTATACAGCTCCGCTGAGACTCTTCTTATTTTCTGTGCTGTGAGAGTCTTTCCTCCTGTCTCATTCGTGCGAGGTCATTCCTCTACAGATGTGTCTCTCCTTGTACCTCTCCTGCCTACGTCGCATCATATTCAACATCTCTCGGTCCTCGCGACGTTGGTCTGCGTTCGTCAACAAGTCTCACGGCTCGATACTGTCATCTCTCTCAGCTACTGGTGGCTAGCTTGAGGGCTTCATCTCAACAATCGCTCATTCTTTCTAGCATCAGCTCGGAGGCAAGATCGGAGGACTGGACTCGAGTAGAGACGGTGACGGTGCTCAGTCAAAGAGAGGTACTGAGGTGGATGTGGGGCCGCCTTTGGTTATCAGTGACTGTGTGAAAGACCGGGGTCCTTAGGAGCAAGCAGAGGGAAGGGCTTGGTCTGGGCTGGTAAGTGTGGGAGGGAGGGGAGAGTGTGCTGGGACTGGGTGGTGGCGGGGGAAGGGGGGGCTTGGTGCTGGGTTTGGTATGGTGGGGAGAAGCTTTTATGGATTAGATGCTGCATCAGATGCGTGCACGTAATGGTGATAGCAAAGAAAACACAACTGCTCAAACACTCCAGTTTGGCCATGAGGGGCGTGGTAGATAGCAGAGCAACACTGTAGTAATTATCCTTACTACCCCGACCTTACCATTACCAGGCTTGGGATGGGGCGCAGGGGACTGGGGCTAGGAGCTGGAAGCTAGCTGATTCCAAATGTTACCTATTCTACATAGTGCACTATTTTGACCAAAGCCTCTGGGACATAAGAGAATAAGTGCCATTGGACGCAGTCCGAGGCACGTGGCCAGGCAGGCGGCTAGGCTAATCCCTCCACTGTGCTGCACTAAAGGATTCAGGTCAGATTCAGGCTCACACAGATGTTATTAATTTGGCATATCCCTTAAAAGAGGGCCGAGAAGATACTTTTTGACTAACTCCATAAAGGAACCCTTCTATGTTCTATTTCTTGATTTACCCCATCTCCCAGGGTAGTGTCTCCCACCCTGGCTCAGGCCTGAGGCTCCCGACGTTGACACACACATTTGTCTTTAAAAGTGAAAATATATTTTTGGGTAGCTCCTGTCTCTGCCCCACAGAGTGCGAGCAGAGCGAGCTGGCATAAAGATGTTTAACGGCACGCACGTATGGGATGGATTGGTGTGTGTAGACGTGTGACAAAACAGGCCCAGCGACTTTTCACTCTCTCACGACACACACA
>NC_036872.1:27246193-27266596 GCF_002910315.2 Salvelinus sp. IW2-2015 | reverse complement strand
TCACCAGCAGCAAGAGCGACATCATTGATGTATYCAGAGAAGAGAGTCGGTCCAAGAATTGAACCCCGTGGCACCCCCATAGAGACTGCCAGAGGTCCGGACAACAGACCCTCCGATTTGACACACTGAACTCTATCAGAGAAGTAGTTGGTGAACCAGGCGAGGCAATCATTTGAAAAACCAAGGCTGTCGAGTCTGCCGATGAGGATGTGGTGATTGACAGAGTCGAAAGCCTTGGCCAGGTCAATGAATACGGCTGAACAGTATTGTTTCTTATCGATGGTGGTTAAGATATCGTTTAGGACCTTGAGCGTGGCTGAGGTGCACCCATGACCAGCTCAGATGCCAGATTGCATAGAGGAGAAGGTACAGTGGGATTCGAAATGGTCGGTAATCTGTTTGTTYACTTGGCTTTCGAAGACCTTAGAAAGGCAGAGTAGGATAGATATAGGTCTGTAGCAGTTTGGGTCTAGAATGTCTCCCCCTTTGAAGAGGGGGGAGACCGCGACAGCTTTCCAATCTTTGGGGATCTCAGACTATACGAGAGAGGTTGCTAGTAATAGGGGTTGCAACAATTTCGGCAGATCATTTTAGAAAGAGAGGGTCCAGATTGTCTAGCCCGGGTGATTTGTAGGGGTCCAGATTTTGCAGCTCTTTCAGAACATCAGCTATCTGGATTTGGGTGAAGGAGAAATGTGGGAGGCTTGGGTGAGTTGCTGTGGGGGGTGCAGGGCAGTTGACTGGGGTAGTGGTAGCCAAGTGGAAAGCATGGCCAGCTGTAGAAAAATGCTTATTGAAATTGTAAATTATCGTGGATTTATCGGTGGTGACAGTGTTTCCTAGCCTCAGTGCAGTGGGCAGCTGGGAGAAGGTGATCTTTTTCACCATGAACTGTACAGTGTCCCAGAACTTTTTTGAGTTTGTGCTACAGGATGCAAATTTCTGTTTGAAAAAGCTAGGCTTAGCTTTCCTAACTGCTTGTGTATATTGGTTCCTAACTTCCCTGGAAAGTTGCATATGACAGAGGCTATTTGATGCTAATGCAGTACGCCACAGGATGTTTTTGTGCTGGTCAAGTGCAGTCAGATCTGGAGTGAACCAAGGGCTATATTTGTTCCTGGTTCTACATTTTTTGAATGGGGCATGCTTATTTAAGATGGTGAGGAAGGCACTTTTAAAGAATAACCAGGCATCCTCTACTAACTGGATGAGGTCAATGTCCTTCCAGGATACCCGGGCCAGGTGAATTAGAAAGGCCTGCTCGCTGAAGTGTTTTACGGAGCATTTGACAGTGATGAGGGGTGGTCGTTTGACCGCAGACCCATTACGGATGCAGGCAATGAGGCATTGATCGCTGAGATCCTGGTTGAAGACAGCAGAGGTGTTTTTGGAGGGCAAGTTGGTTAGGATGATATCTATGAGGGTGCCCGTGTTTACGGATTTGGGGTTGTACCTGGTAGGTTCATTGATAACTTGTGTGAGATTGAGGGCATCAAGCTTAGATTGTAGGATGGCCGGGGTGTTAAGCATGTCCCAGTTTAGGTCACCTAGCAGCATGAGCTCTGAAGATAGATAGGGGGCAATCAATTCACATATGGTGTCCAGGGCACAGCTGGGGGCAGAGGGTGGTCTATAGCAAGCGGCAACAGTGAGAGACTTGTTTCTGGAATGGTGGATTTTTAGAAGTAGAAGCTCGAATTGTTTGGGCACAGACCTGGATAGCATAACAACTCTGCAGGCTATGGCTGCAGTAGATTGCCACTCCGCCCCCTTTGGCAGTTCTATCTGGTCAGAAAATGTTATAGTTAGGGATGGAAATTTCAGGGTTTTTGGTGGTCTTCCTAAGCCAGGATTCAGACACAGCTAAGACATCTGGGTTGGCAGAGTGGGCTAAGGCAGTGAATAAAACAAACTTGGGGAGGAGGCTTCTAATGTTAACATGCATGAAACCAAGGCTTTTACGGTTACAGAAGTCAACAAATGAGAGCGCCTGGGGAATGGGAGTGGAGCTAGGCATTGCAGGCCCTGGATTAACCTCTATATCACCAGAGGAACAGAGGAGGAGTAGGATAAGGGTACGGCTAAAGGCTATAAGAACTGGTCGTCTAGTACATTCGGAACAGAGAGTAAAGGGAGCAGGTTCCTGGGCGCGATAGAATAGATTCAAGGTATAATGTACAGACAAAGATATGGTAGGACGTGAATACAGTGGAGGTAAACCTAGGCATAGAGTGATGATGAGAGAGATATTGTCTCTAGAAACATAATTTAAACCAGGTGATATCACCGCATGTGTGGGAGGTTGAACTGAAGGGTTAGCTAAGGCATATTGAGCAGGGCTAGAGGCTCTACAGTGAAATAAGACAATAATCACTAACCAGAACAGCAATGGACAAGGCATATTGACATTAGGGAGAGGCATGTGTAGCCGAATGATCATAGGGGTCCAGTGAGTAGTTAAGCTGGCTGGAGACACAGCGATTCAGACAGCTAGCGGGCCGGGGCTAGCAAGCTAGCAGAAGGGCCTTAGAGGTACGTCGCGACGGAAGAAGTCTGTTGTAGCCTCCTTGTGCAATTCCGTCGGCAGACCAGCCGTGGTGGATTAGTAGGGTTCCGTGTAGTAAAGGTGCCAAGTCCAATTGGCAAAATAGGTATAGCGGCCCAAGAAATTGGCCTATGGACCTATTCAGCTGTCTGATATGCTCTAGACAGCTAGCGGGCTGCGGCTAGCAGGCTAGCAGATGGGCATTCAGGGGACGTCACGACGGAGGGGTCTGTAGCCAAAAGAACCCTCGGGCAGATTACATCGGTAGTCCAGTCGTGATGGATTAGCAGGGCTTCGTGTAGGTAAAAGGGGTCCAGGCCAATTGGAAAAATAGGTATTGTAGCCCAAGGAGTGGCTGATGGACCTCTTCAGCTAACCGGGAGATGGGCCTTGCATGGGCTAGCTCCAGGATAATTGGTGCTTGCTTCGGGACATTGATGTTAGCTAGGAGTAGCAACTCGGATTGCATCTAGCTAGCTACGATGATCCAGGTGAAAAGGTTAAGAGCTTGCGGTAGGAATCCGGGGAAATGGAGAGAAAATAAGTCCGGTATGCTCTGGTTTGAATCGCGTTGTGCAAACTGGCGTGAGATTTCCGAGCTAGAGGTTAGCTGATGACCGCTAGCAGTTGTTAGCTGACTACTTGCTAGTGGCTGGCTAGCTTTTGTTGGGTGATTCCGGTTCGAAAGTAAAGAAAAATACTTTAGAAAATAGCAGATCCATACCACATTGGGTGAGGCGGGTTGCAGGAGAGTATATTGAAGTTGAGGTTTAGGAAAATGATGAAAAAAGATATGCGAAGCAAAAAGATAAAAAAGATATATACACGGGACACGGGACAAGACAAAGACAAAGACGTCTGACTGCTACGCCATCTTGGATTTCAGTCTCTGGACAATAAAGTAGACAAGCTCAGGGCGAGGGTTTCCTTTCAGACACACAAAAGGGACTGTAACATACTCTGTTTAAAGGAAACATAGCTCTCTACAGATATATTGTCCCTATCCACACAGCCAGCGGGGATCACTGTTCATCTTGCAGACAGGAAGAAAGAACTCTCCGGGAAAAACAGAGGTGGAGGGGTATGTCTCATGATGATCAAAAAATCAAATCAAACTTTATTTGTCACATGCGCCAAATACAACAGGTGAAATGCGAACTTACAAGCCCTTAACCAACAATGCAGTTTAAGAAAGAGTTAAGAAAATATTTATAAAATAAACTAAAGCAAAAATTCAAAAAGTAACACAATAAAATAACAATAACGAGGCTATATATAGGGGGTTCTGGTACCGAGTCAATGTGCGGGGGTACAGGTTAGTCGAAGTAATTTGTTCATGTAGGTAGGGGTAAAGTGACTATGCATAGATAATTAACAGGGCGTAGCAGCAGTGTAAAAACAAATGTGTGMGMGGGGGGGYGGGGGGMGGGGTCAATATAAATAGTCCGGGTGGCCATTTGATTAATTGTTCAGCAGTCTTAAGCCTTGGGGGTAGAAGCTGTTAAAGGGAGCCTTTTGGTCCTAGACTTCGCGCTCCGGTACTGCTTGCCGTGCGGTAGCAGAGAGAACAGTCTATGACTTGGGTGACTGGAGTCTTTGACCATTTTTGGGGCTTTCCTCTGACACCGCCTAATATATAGCTCCTGGATGGCAGGAAGCTTGGCCAAGATGCTCTCGATGGTGCAACTGTAGAACGTTTTGAGGATCTGAGGACCCACACCAAATCTTTTTAGTCTTCTGAGGGGGAAAAGGTGTTATCGTGCCCTCTTCATGACTGTCTTGGTGTATTTGGACCATGATAGTTTGTTGGTGATGTGGACACCAAGGAACTTGAAACTCTTGACCCGCTCCACTACAGCCCCATCGATGTTAACGGAGGTGTGTTGGGCCCCCCGTTTCCTGTAGTCCACGATCAGGTCCTTTGACTTGCTCACATTGAAGGGGAGGTTGTTGTCCTGGCACCACACTGCCAGGTCACTGACCTCCTCCCTATAGGCTGTCTCATCGTTGTCAGTAATCAGGCCTACTACTGTTGTGTCGTCAGCAAACTTAATGATGGTGTTGGATTCGTATGTGGCCACGCAGTCGTGGGTGAACAGGGAGTACAGGAGGGGAGTAAGCACGCACCACTGAGGGGGCCCAGTGTTGAGGATCAGCGATGCAGACGTGTTGTTGCCTACCCTTAACACCTGGTGGTAGTTCGTCAGTAAGTCCAGGATCCAGTTGCGTAGGGAGGTGTTTAGTCCCAGAGTCCTTAGCTAAGTGATGAGAATTGTGGGCACTATGGTGTTGAACGTTGACCTGTTGTCAATGAACAGCATTGTCACATAGGTGTTCCTTTTGTCCAGGTGGGAAAGGGCAGTGTGGAGTGCATTTGAGATTGCGTCATCTGTGGATCTGTTGGGGCGGTATGCTAATTGGAGTGGGTCTCGGGTTTCTGGGATGTTGGTGTTGATGTGAGCCATGACCATCCTTTCAAAGCACTTCATGGCTACCGACATGAGTGCTACGGGCGATAATCATTTAGGCATGTTACCGTTGCTTCCTTGGGCACAGGGACTATGGTGGTCTACTTGAAACATGTAGAGGGAGAGGTTGAAAATGTCAGTGAAGACACTTGGGAATTGGTCCCTGCGTGCTTTGAGTACATGTCTTGGTGATCCATCTGGCCCCGCGGCTTTGTGAATGTTGACCTGTTTAAAGGTCTTGCTCACATCAGCTACCAAGAGCGTGATCGCACAGTCGTCCGGAACAGCTGGTGCTCTCATGCATGCATCAGTAGTGCCTGCCTCGAAGCGAGCATAAAAGGCATTTAGCTCGTCTTTTAGGATTGTGTCACTTGGCAGCTTAGGGCTGGGTTTCCCTTTGTAGTCCGTAAATGTTTTCATGCCCTGCCACATTCGATGAGCGTCAGAGCCGGTGTAGTAGGATTCAATCTTAATCCTGTATTAACGCTTTACCTGCTTGATGGTTTGTTTGAGGGCAAAGCGGGAAGTGCCCGGATTAGTGTCCCACTGCTTGAAATCAGCAGCTCTAGCCTTTAGCTCGATGCGGATGTTACCTGTAATCCATGGCTTCTGGTTGGGATATGTACATATGGTCACTGTGGGGATGACGTCGTTGATGCACTTATTGATGAAGCTGATGACTGAGGTGGTATACTCCTCAATGCCATTGGATGAATCCCGGGACATATTTCAGTCTGTGCTAGCAAACAGTCATGTAGCGTAGCATCCGCGTCATCTGACCACATCCGTGTATTGAGCGAGTCACTGGTTCTTCCTGCTTTCGTTTTTCTTGTAAGCAGGAATCAGGAGGATAGAATTATGGTCAGATTTGCCAAATGGAGGGTGAGGGAGAGCTTTGTAACCACAGGGCTCTGCAGAGGGTGGTGCCTGTACCACAGGACATCTACATTCCCTGGTGTCACAGGAAGGCCAAGAAGCCATCCGAACCACAGCCTGTTCAACATCTAGAAGGTGGAGACAGTACAGGTGCATCAAAGCTGGGACCAAGAGACTGATAAACAGGTTCTATATTCAGGCAATCAGACTGTTAAACAGTCATCACTAGTTGGTCTCCGCCGAGTACCCTGTACTGAACCTTACACACTGTCACTAGCTGGCTACCACCTGGTACTCTATCCTGCACCCAGTAGCGGTGCGTAGGTAAAATCCCTGGGGAAGCCAAGCCAGGAAAATATTCCATATTACGACCTATGTGTTTTCATAATTGAGTTGTTTGCTCTTTAACCTCTTAGTTAATATGCCTTGACACCGTGATAAAGTACAGTTGAAGTCGGAAGTTTACATACGCCTTAGCCAAATACATTTATAAGTCGCTCTGGATAAGAGCGTCTGCTAAATGACTTAAATGTAAATGATTTAAACTCAGTTTTTCACAATTCCTGACATTTAATCCTAGTAAAAATTCCCTGTCTTAGGTCAGTTAGGATCACCACTTTGTTTTAAGACTGTGAAATGTCAGAATAATAGTAGAGAGAATGATTTATTTCAGCTTTTATTTCTTTCATCACATTCCCAGTGGGTCAGATGTTTACATACACTCAATTAGAATTTGGTAGCATTGCCTTTAACTTGTTTAACTTGGGTCAAATGTTTCGTCTAGCCTTCCACAAGCTTCTCACAATAAGTTTGGTGAATTTTGGCCCATTCCTCCTGACAGAGCTGGTATAACTGAGTCAGGTTTGTAGGCCACCTTGCCCGCACACGTTTGTTCAGTTCTGCCCACAAATTTTCTATAGGATTGAGGTCAGGGCCTTATGATGGCCACTCCAATACCTTTACATTGTTGTCCTTAAGCCATTTTGCCACAACTTTGGAAGTATGCTTGGGGTCATTGTCCATTTGGAACACCCATTTGCGACCAAGGTTTAACTTCCTGACTGACGTCTTNGGTTGGTGCTGGGCTGGGTAGGTGGGGAGGGGAGGGGTTGGTGCTGGGGTTGGGTAGGTGGGGAGAAGCTTTTATGGATTAGTGCTGCCTCAGCATTTGTGCAGTAATGTGATAGCAAAGAAAACACAACTGCTCAAACACTCCCAGTTTGGCCATGAGGGGCGTGGGTAGGCATAGCAGAGCAACACTGTAGTAATTATCCTTACTAACCCCGACCTGTACCATTACCAGGCTTGGGATGGGTGCGCAGGGGAGCTAGGGGCTAGGAGCTGGAAGCTAGGCTGCATTCCAAATGTTACCCTATTCCCTACATAGTGCACTACTTTTGACCAAAGCCCTATGGGACATAGAGAATAAGGTGCCATTGGGACGCAGTCCGAGGCACGGTGGCCAGGCAGGCGGCTAGGCTAATCCCTCCAGCTGTGCTGCACTAAAGGGATTCAGGTTCAGATTCAGGCTCACACAGATGTTATTAATTTGGCATATTCCCTTAAAAGGAGGGGCCGAGAAGGATACTTTTTTAGACTACTCCATAAAGGAACCACTTCCTATGTTCTATTTCTTGATTTACCCCSACTCCCAGGGGTAGTGTCTCCCACCCTGGCTCAGGCTGAGGCTCCCACGTGACACACACGTTTGTCTTTAAAAGTGAAAATATATTTTTTGGGTAGCCCTGGTCCTGGACCCCAACAGAGTGCAGAGCAGAGCGAGCATGGCATAACAATGTTTAAGGCACCACGTATGGGATGGATTGTGTGTGTAGACGTGTGACAAAACAGGCCCATGTGACTCTTTCACTCTCTCACACACACACAGACACATGGACACACAGACACCCATGCACACACAGACGCACAGCGACACAGCCGATTAAGGCAGCCCTCCGCACCTCTCTGATTCAGAGGGGTTGGGTTAAATGCGGAAGACACATTTCAGTCGAATGCATTCAGTTGTACAACTGACTAGGTATCTCCCTTTCCCATGTGTTTTGCWATCCTTGTGGGGACCTAAAATGTATTTCCAAACAAAATCCTATTTTCCCTAACTCCTAAACARAACCTTAAACCTAACCCCTAACCCTAAACCTAATTKCTTAGCTTAAAATAGCCTCTGTCCTTGTGGGGACGTGGGAAATGTCCCCACAAGGGGACGTGGGAAATGGGAAATGTGGGAAATGTCCCCACAAGGGAGAATTTTCCTTGTTTGACTTTTGGGGATTTCAGGTACCAACGAGGATAGTAATACACATACACACACTGTACACAGCCCATGAACCAACGCTCACGCAGAGTCCAAAACGAACTGTCACCAGAGCCACTTTTTATTTATTCTGCTCCCATTCAGAGAAGACTTTCCCTTTGAAACATAAGACCTCTGACCCACCAGTCCTGTGTGCTGCTGCTTCCTTACTGATGAAAGCAGGACACCAGACCTGGAGTTCTCTGCCTTCTTGGATGATATATTCTAAAGCCTTTGTTCACACTGGCAGTTTGAAGTGACTCAAATAAAAACAAATCTTGCACATCCTGTCACGCCTGCTCCGCTCTCCCTCTCTGCTCCCCCGTTTGTTCCCTGTGTCTGCATTATTGTGTTACAGTTGAAGTCGGAAGTTTACATACACCTTAGCCAAATACATTTAAACTCAGTTTTTCACAATTCCTGACATTTAATCCTAGTAAAAATTCCCTGTCTTTGGTCAGTAGGATCACCACTTCATTTTAAGAATGTGAAATGTCAGAATAATAGTAGAAGAGAATGATTTATTTCAGCTTTTATTTCTTTCAATCACTTCCAGTGGGTCAGATGTTTACATACACTCAATTAGTATTGGTAGCCCACAAATTTTTCAATAGGTGAGTCAGGGCCTTATGATGGCTACTCAATACCTCTTGAGCATTGTTGTCCTAATTAAGCCATTTTGCCACAACTTTGGAAGTATGCTTGGGTCATTGTCCATTTGGAAGACCCATTTGCGACCAAGAGTTTAACTTCCTGACTGATGTCTTGTATGGTTGCTTCAATATATCCACATAATTTCCTCCCTCATGATGCCATCTATTTGTGAAGTGCACCAGTCCCTCCTGCAGCAAAGCACCCCACAACATGATGCTGCCACCCCCGTGCTTCACGGTTGGGATGGTGTTCTTCGGCTTGCAAGCCTCCCCATTTATCCTCCAAACACGATGGTCATTATGACCAAACATTTTTCCAAAGGCACAGTCAACTTACTGTATGTCAACTTCTGACCCACTGGGATTGTGGTACAGTGAATCTTAAGTGAAATAATCTGTCTGTAAACAATTGTTGGAAAAATGACTTGTATCATGCACAAAGTAGATGTCCTAACCGACTTGCCAGAACTATAGTTTGTTAACAAGAAATTTGTGGAGTGGTTGAAAAACAAGTTTTAATGACTCCAACCTAAGTTRATGTACATTTCCGACTTCAACTGTAGGCTTAAGGCCGAGACAGTAAGACACAGTGGCAGAATAAATTCAACCACTTCACTGTTGACGTTGAGACTTGTGTTTTGCGAGTACTGTTTAATGAAGCTGCCAGTTGAGGTCTTGTCTGTTGTCCGTTTCTCAAACTGTTGTCTGTTTCTCAAACAGTCTAATGTACTTGTCCTCTTGCTCAGTTGTGCACAGGGGCCTCACACTCCCCTTTTTATTCTGGTTAGAGACAGTTTGCGCTGTTCTGTGAGACGAGTAGTACACAGCGTTGTACAAGATCTTCAGTTTCTTGCCAYTTTCTCACATGGAATAGCCTTCATTTCTCAGGACAAGAATAGACTGATGAYTTCCAGAAGAAAGTGCTTTGTTTCTGGCCATTTTGACCCTGTAATCGAACCCAACAMTTTTCAGCTGTGCTAACATAATTGCAAAAGAGTTTTCTAATGATCAATTAGCCGTTTAAATGATKAACTTGGATTAGCTAACACAACATTCCATTGGAACATAGGAGTGATGGTTGCTGATAATGGGCCTCTGTACGCCTATGTAGATATTCCATTCAAAATCAGCCGTTTCCAGCTACAATAGTCATTTACAACATTAACAATGTCTACACTGTATTTCTGATKAATTTTATGTTATTTTAATGGACAAKAAATTWGCTTTTCTTTCAAAAACAAGGACATTTCTAAGTGACCCCAAACTTTTGAACGGTAGTGTKTATTTACAGACTAATTTTCTGCAATTCTATCCAGACTTTAGTCCACAAAAAATGTGGGACACCACTGCACACACACCCGTCGTTACTATGGAAACTAGCGTGGCCATGTAAGCAAATGACAACAGTCTGAACAATCAACACACACAAAGGTCACTTGTAACAGGMCACTTGTAACTTGCTGTTTGGACAGTCAGTCTTCSAAAACAGATTTGGAAAACAAAACAGATTTGGGCATTAAGGCCTGTGGCCTGAACAAGAATGCCACCCTATCCAATATATAGGGCCCTAGTCAAAAGTAGTGCACTATATAGGGAATAGGGGGTCATTTGGGACGTAACCTCTGTTCTCTTCTCCATAGAGGTCTTTTGTTGAGCTGCGAACCCACTCTTGTGAACTCACTGTGAACCCACTGCTGACTGCTGACTAGTGAGTGGTAATGTGTTGCAAAGTAACTTGTTAGCAGCACAAGCCTGTTCTGTTTGAGCAGTGTGAGCACATCGCTGCCTGATTATCTGGTGTGGAATAGAAGGGGTGGCTGGTCCACTGGGGCCTTCTCTGCTGCTGCTGCATATATATGCCTAATGCATGCAAGCTACTGGAATTCTACTCATCTGCTCAGTGTTGAATTGAACGGGTATAAACAATAGCCCTAGGGAAGCACTAATATGTTAAACTATCTGACTCCAACCTTACTCAACGATGCAAAGAGGCTGAATGTGTGTGTGTTAGTGAAGCGCGGGTTGACRCATAACCCACAGTCTCTGTGGTTATATCTGCAGGGCGGGCGGGTTTAAGGTCATTAAATATTGTGTGGATGAAGGGCGGGTTGAATAAAGAGAAAACAATACCTTAAAAAATCCATGAATGTTTCATGCTTGTGTAATTTATATCTACATTATAGGCTATATTGAGGTTTTTCTTCCATTATTTTAGGCTATCTGGCGTTAGTGCTTAAGTCTAAGCTTCAGGGCCTAACTCTACACGTGCCAAATAGACTACACTGCAATCGCCAAATGCTATTGGATACGGGCAGAAAAAGTTAATGCCATCCACGGAGGCAAAATAACAATGTCAGAGTTGAATACAATAAGAGAAAAGATGCGAAATGGAGAGTTGAAAACAAAGAGAAGGGAGGCCCAGAAAAGTGATGATTGGGAAAGATTTGGTGAAGTGGTAAAAGAGGATGATAGCAGTGGTGGATATGTTGTGTGATGATTGTGAGGCGCTATACAAATTTGACAAAAGACAGGGACTTCAAATAGGCCTATTGCATTTCAAGGGAACTGTTAACCCACTGTTCAGATGGGTTAAATMGAAACTGATATCTGGACAATGACTGTGGTTCTATAACCCCTCTCATAGCCTTAATATTATCTTATGCAGAACTCATTATGTCTTGCAGGTAAATGATACACCAAATGTAGTCAAAATTRTGACTCAGGAACAGGAGTGGAAAAATATGATTTATTTCTTTCAGCATCTTGAGAGAATGTGATTGCACAGTTAGATACCATCTGTAGAGGCGCTATCTTTATCAGCATCGTAAAAGCTGATAGTATTTCAACCACATAAAATATGTATCCAAGCCAAACTGAAATCTTTTCAGAAACATGTTAGGTGGTTTTCACAGCTTTGCACAGTATTTTCTTATAACCGGTCAAACTGATGTCATTTTGGAAATCTTGCACAGAAAATCTTTCCAGTTTTTTAATGTTATTGAATTTTCTCTCCGGGCCCTAAATGTCTTTGCTCCGTGAAAGAAGCAGAGATGACAGAAAAAACGTTATCGATGTCAACTAGATTGAAGCATTCATTCTATAGATTTGTGACATTACTCTAGTGAGCAGGGGTTTATTTAGTCTTCTAGGGCAACATATAATGACAGAAGAGAAGCTACAGTACGTTCAGAAAGTATTCACACCCCTTGACTTTCCACATTTTGTTGAGTTACAGACTCAATTTAAAATTTATTAAATTTCGTGTTTTTTTTGTCACTGGCCTACACCATAATGTCAAAGTGAAGTTATGTTTTTTTAAACATTTTTTCAAATGAATTACTAGTGATGGAAAAAGTAACCCAATTCTCATACTTGAGTAAAAGTGAAAGTCACCCAGTAAAATACCACTTGAGTAAATTTACTTAAGTATCAAAAGTAAATGTAATTGCTAAAATATACTTAAGTATCAAAAGTAAAGTGCAAGTGTAAATCATTTCAAATTCCTTATATTAAGCAAACGAGATGGCAACATTCTGTTGTTTATTTTAATTTACGGATAGCCAGGGGCATGCTCCAACACTCAGACATCATTTACAAACGAAGCATGTGTTTAGTGAACCAGGGATGTTCTCTTGATAAGTGTGTGAATTTGATCATTTTCCTGTTCTGCTAAGCATTCAAAATGTAACGAGTACTTTTGGGTGTCAAGAAAAATGTATGGAGTAAAAAGTCTATCATTTTCTTTAGGAATGTAGTGAAGTAAAAGTAAAAGTCATCAATGATAGAAATAGTAAAGTAAAGTACAAATACCCCAATAATCTACTTAAGTAGTACTTTCAAATATTTTTTACTTAAGTACTTTACACCACTGTTAATTACAAATGAAAGGTGAAATGTCTTGAGTCAATAAGTATTCAACCCCTTTGTTATGGCAAATAACTCCAGGAGTAAATATTTGCTTAAAAAATCACATAATAAAATGCACTCACTTTGAGTGCAATGTAGTGTTTAACATGATTTTTGAATGATTACCTCATCTCTGTACCCCACACATACAATTATCTATAAGGTCCCTCAGTCGAGCAGTGAATTTCAAATACAGATTCAACCACAAATACCATGGAGGTTTACCAAGGCCTCCTCAAGAAGGGCCCCTATTGGTAGATGGGTAAAAAAATAAAAAGCAGACATTGCATATCTCCTTGAGCATGGTGAAGTTATTCATTGCACTTTGGATGATGTATCAATACACCTAGTCACTACAAAGATACAGGCGTCCTTCCTAACTCAGTCCTTCCTAAATCCTTCCTAAATCCCAACCAGGGATTTATCCATGAGATAGGAGAAAACTGAGGATGGATCAACAACATTGTAGTTACTCCACAATACTAACCTAATTGTCAGAGTGAAAACAAGGAAGCCTGTACAGAATACAAATATTCCAAAACATGCATCCAGTTTGCAACAAGGCACTAAAGTATTACTGAAAAAAAAGTGGCAACGCAATTACATTTTTGTCCTGAATACAAAGTGTCATGTTTGGGGCAAATTCAATATAACACATTACTGAGTATCACTATCCATATTTTCAAGCAGTATATTCCCARCCCACACCATATTTTCAAGTATAGTGGTGGATGCATCATGTTATGGGGTATTCTTGTAATCGTTAAGGAATGGGGAGTTTTTCAGGATAAAAATGTAAGCAAAGGCAAAATCCTAGAGGAAAACCTGGTTCAGTCTGCTTTCCACCAGACACTGGGAGATTAATTCACATTTGAGCAGGACAATATCCTAAAACACAAGGCCAAATCTACACTGGAGTTGCTTACCAAGAAGAAAGTGAATGTTCCTGAATGGCCGAGTTACAGTTTGGACTTAAATCTACTTGAAAATCTATGGCAAGACCTGAAAATTGTTGCCTAGCAATGATCAATAACCAATTTGACGGAGCTTGAAGAATTTTGAAAAGAATAATGGGAAAATGTACAAAGCTCTTAGAGACTTACCCAGAAAGATTCACAGCTGTGTTTTATTTTTTATATATTTATTTTTTTACAAATGTTCAAATGTTTCTTCCACTTTGACATTACTGAGTATTTTGTGTAGATCATTGAGAAAAAAATGACAATTAAATACATTTTAATCCCACTGTGTAACACAACAAAATGTGGAAAAAGTCAAGGGATGTGAATACTGAAGGCATTGTAGCTAATTATAGACAAGTTGACAAACAAATTGTTAGCAGAAACATATCTAAATCAGATAAAACAAAAGATTGCACCCCCTGTCAAACGATTGTAACGCTGTCTCTGACTATAGCTTACAGCGCATTTTCTATATTAGCAGGTTAGAGTCGGGTGCGGGCCCCAGATTTTCACTTCATCACATATAGATGGGCTGTTGCAGATGGGATATTAGCAATTGGGTGAACAAACAGCTGACCCGTGCGTCACTAGTGTGTGTGTATGTACTTGTGGATAAAACAGAGGTAGAGACKGAGAGAGGAAGAGAGAAAGAGTAATATAAATTGATAAATTATATGGTAAAGAGGGTAATTGAGAAAAATCTGTTGAAATTTAATGTAGTGAATAGAAAAACTATGGCATTGTAGCAACTGTTCTGAATAACTATTTATGAACTATCTATTTGTCCTCCACAGGCACCTCAGAGGAGAGAGGACAGAGGATGTTAGCCAGTCCCTATGATGATAGCCAGAGGCCTATTTCCACACTATCTTGAGAGAGAGAGTGTGTGTGTGTGTGTGAGCGTGAGCATGAGCGTGAGCGTGAGCGTGAGCGTGAGTGTATGTCTACCTACACACTCCAACCAACTCAATCTGAAGCGACATGCAGCAGCAACACATTTTGATTGGAGTGAACGTTAACCTCTGCCTCACTGTAGCTGAGGAACTGATAATGGACACACTGACAAATGTTTCACAATCGTTTAATTTCAAGTGAGTGCTTGAAAATAATGACGTCTCTTTTTATGTATTGTCAGTGAATTACCTGCTTGAGTGCCCTCGCACAATGACACTAGATGAGGGATAAAAGGTTTAGAGTTCAGACAGACTCTGAGTGAGGGGTGTGAGGGGGGGTCTAGACTGCTGAGGACATGTCCTAGGAAATACTTAATGTTTTATGCGGTATCAGCGCAAAAAAACCTGAACAGAAATAAACACCTGCCATTATGTCTTGGCACTGGGCCACCCGGCAGACAGACACAGGAAGACATGAGAGAGGAGAAGGGGAAAGCGTCTCTCTCTCCCTCTCTGTACACTACAGTGTGTGTAAAGTACAGGTTGTATGGGTTTTCATATGAGCCCTGGTGCTCATTCAAATTTGACTTCTGCTGCATCAATATGATGAGCCTTCATCCTGTTTTTACACTTGTCAAGGAGGGCTGCGGAGAGGGGGGGTCTGCAGGGGGGAGGGTGGGGAGTCTCTCAGGTTTCAAGGTTTCGCTCTCTCTCTCASCCTATCTCTCTCACTCTCTCCCTCTCTGTGTTTTAACCAAGACAATGGTTGGCGTGCATAGACAATGCACAGCTGTCCTCTATGCCCATGTGGGATCCTGAATGCTAAAACTCCCTTCTCCTGTCCCCCTCTCCCTCCTCCTAACTCCGCCTCTAGGAACATCTGCTGTGTCCACTCAGAGCGTCCAGAGCCAGGACGGCAGACCAAGGAAAGGGAGGGGAGCAGAGGTCAAACCAATCTCGATGCAAATTCAAATGACTTCCTGTGTCCATGCTGCTGTCTTTTCTAGTGGGATTAGGAGGCTTGAATGGGCCTCTGTCCTCTTCTGGTCTAGTCTGGATCTGAAAGGCTGCTGTCCAGCAGTATATTCCCACCCCACACCCCCAGTCACTGTCTGGAGCATTCCATTAGTATTAAGTATGGGGCTGCAGTTCAAACCTAGCCRAGCCGGGTCTGTTTGTGTTGTTTTTTCAAGCTTTAACAATGACCATAGGAGTTGGCAAAAGAGCACAAACAGCTCTGGGAACAGGCTAGCCTAGTCTAGCCCAAAGTGTGGCAAATCAAATGAACAGAGAAATTAATGAATACAAGCAACAGGATGTTAGCTACTTCTAACATTATCTCTTTGCAGAGCTCCTTGGCTGTATCCTCTGTAACTTATTTTGTAATTCTGTCAGCCCCCATATATTATATAGTTATACTCTCCATTCATTTATCTGGCAGGCAGAGGCAGAGAGGCTGGGTAATCACTAAGGCCATTTACGTTATGGCTTCCCTCCACCACCATAGGGATTTGGAAGGGCAACCTTCTCATTACAATAATACTTCTTTAATCACTGGCTCCTCGCCGCTCCATATTATTTACTGCGGCTCTCCTCTCTTCTCTTCTCCAGCCTACTACTGCTGCTTTAAAATCACACAGGACCTGGCAGGCTGGTTCTTAAGCTAAAGTACACTCTGCTGGGGCTGGGTTCTATCTCAGTCTCAGAGCTACTGTCACACCCTGGCCATAGAGAGGTTTTTATTCTCTATTTTGGTTAGGCCAGGGTGTGACTAGGGTGGGCATTCTAGTTTCTTTATTTCTATGTTTTCTATTTCTTTGTTTTTGGCCGAGTGTGGTTCCCAATCAGAGGCAGCTGTCTATCAGTGTTTCTGATTGGGAATCATACTTAGGCAGTCCTTTTTCCCTCTTTCATTTGTGGGTTCTTATTTTTGCATTGGTTGTTATTTTGCCCTGCAGAACGTCACATTCATATTTTGTTTTGTTGTTGTCGGTGTTCATTAAATAAATAGAATGGTCCACTTCTTCCCATGACGATCGTGACAGCTGCAGTATATCTATCAATCAAAACTGTATTTATATAATGTAGCACATTTCTTACTGAGGAGGCATTTCAAAGTGCTTAACACTTACTATTTTCTATACAAATAAAAAATTCTGATAGCCAATAATAAACTTAAGGGCTCTCTTAAATCTGTATCATTGAGGCATTACAGATTGTGCGTGTCACGCCCTGACCATAATTTGCGTTGTATGTTTCTATGTTTTGTTTGGTCAGGGTGTGATCTGAGTGGGCATTCTATGTTGTATGTCTAGTTTGTCTGTTTCTATGTGTTTGGCCTGATTTGGTTCTCAATCAGAGGCAGGTGTTAGTCGTTGTCTCTGATTGGGAACCATATTTAGGTAGCCTGTTTTGTATTGTGGGTTGTGGGTGATTGTTCCTGTTCGTGTGTTCCTGTGTTTAGTGTTCACTATTTCGGGACTGTTGCGTCTTCGTTTATTTTGTCAGTTTATTGTTTTTGTTCTTTCTTGAAAGTATTCTAATAAATATGAATACTCAGCACGCTGCGTATTGGTCCGATATCTCCTACTCCTCCTCAGACGAGGAGGACGAAGAACGTGACAGTGCGATAGAAATGTAAAGGTAATTTCTGATTGACATATGCAGCGTATACCATGAATGTAGTCTCCTCTTCCGGTGATTGGGATTCCCATAGGGCGGCGCACAATTGGCCCAGCGTCATCCGGGTTGGGTTTGGACGGGGTAGGTCGTCATTGTAAATAAGAATTTGTTCTTCACTGACTTGCCTAGTTAAATAAAGGTTAAATAAAATAAAAATACAAAAATGGTGGTAAACAGATCCAGCCGCAGGGCATTTTCATGCAAAGATACAGCAGTGACAATTGAGAATTAGTAAAACAGTGATATACTACTGACAAGGTTGATAGTGATCCTTTTGGGGGCTCATCAGCTTTAATGGTGCAGCTAGATTGTAGCTTCCATCAATGTCATTTTCTGCATTATTTCCAATCCCCTATATATGTTTTGGGAAATAAATATATATATATACAGTGGGGAGAACAAGTATTTGATACACTGCCGATTTTGCAAGTTTTCCTACTTACAAAGCATGTAGAGGTCTGTAATTTTTATCATAGGTAAACTTCAACTGTGAGAGACGGAATCTAAAACAAAAATCCAGAAAATCACATTGTATGATTTTTAAGTAATTAATTTGCATTTTATTGCATGACATAAGTATTTGATCACCTACCAACCAGTAAGAATCCCGGCTCTCACAGACCTGTTAGTTTTTCTTAAGAAGCCCTCCTGTTCTCCACTCATTACCTGTATTAACTGCACCTGTTTGAACTCGTTACCTGTTATAAAGACCACCTGTCCACACACTCAATCAAACAGACGCCAACCTCTCCACAATGGCCAAGACCAGAGAGCTGTGTAAGGACATCAGGGATAAATTGTAGACCTGCACAAGGCTGGGATGGGCTACAGGACAATAGGCAAGCAGCTTGGTGAGAAGGCAACAACGTTGGCGCAATTATTAGAAATGGAAGAAGTTCAAGCTGACGGTCAATCACCCTCGGTCTGGTGCTCCATGCAAGATCTCACCTCGTGGGGCATCAATGATCATGAGGAAGGTGAGGGATCAGCCCGAAACTACATGGCAGGAGCTGCTCAATGACCTGAAGAGATCTGGGACCACAGTCTCAAAGAAAACCATTAGTACACACTACGCCGTCATGGATTAAATCCTGCATTGCACGCAAGGACCCCTGCTCAAGCCAGCGCATGTCCAGGCCCGTCTGAAGTTTGCCAATGACCATCTGGATGATCCAGAGGAGGAATGGGAGAAGGTCATGTGGTCTGATGAGACAAAAATAGAGCTTTTTGGTCTAAACTCCACTCGCCGTGTTTGGAGGAAGAAGAAGGATGAGTACACCCCCAAGAACACATCCAACCGTGAAGCATGGAGGTGGAAACATCATTCTTTGGGGATGCTTTTTCTGCAAAGGGGACAGGAGACTGCACCGTATTGAGGGGAGGATGGATGGGGCCATGTATCGCGAGATCTTGGCCAACAACCTCCTTCCCTCAGTAAGAACATTGAAGATGGGTCGTGGCTGGGTCTTCCAGCATGACAACAACCGAAACACACAGCCAGGGCAACTAAGGAGTGGCTCCGTAAGAACATCTCAAGGTCCTGGAGTGGCCTAGCCAGTCTCCAGACCTGAACCCAATAGAAAATCTTTGGAGGAGCTGAAAGTCCGTATTGCCCAGCGCCAGCACCGAAACCTGAAGGATCTGGAGAAGGTCTGTATGGAGGAGTGGGCCAAAATCCCTACTGCAGTGTGTGCAAACCTGGTCAAGAACTACAGGAAACGTTTGATCTGTGTATTTGCAAACAGAGGTTTCTGTACCAAATATAAGATCTGCTTTTCTGATGTATCAAATACTTATGTCATGCAATAAAATGCAAATTAATTACTTAAAAATTATACAATGTGATTTTCTGGATTTTTGTCTCTCACAGTTGAAGTGTACCTATGATAAAAATTACAGACCTCTACATGCGTTGTAAGTAGGAAAACCTGCAAAATGGCAGTGTATCAAATACTTTGTCTCCCCACTGTATATATATATATCTTTCTATATACAGCATATATACACATATTTTTAAAATATATTTTACCCTACCACCCCTACCCTAATTGGAGTACAATTTAGAGAAACAATGTATTTTACAATAGTTATCTTTTGTTTGCTTTTAATATCATCCTTCAGCTACCATCAACCCCTCCCTCTATCTCTGATGCCCATCCAGTTTGATTTCTTTATTGCCATATATTTTCAACTGTGCTGTTTCACAAAAGTTCTGAACCTTGTATACATTTTATGGACACAGTATATTTTACATTAGTTATCTTGTTCTTTTTATCCAACCCTTTAGCTCCACTCTATCTCCATACAGCATCCATTTTTTATTTATATTTGCCATTTCTTTTTCAATGTGCTGTGATGTTTCTCAAAAGTTCTGAACCTTAATATTCTCCTAGTTTCTACAGATTCTAAATTAAAGATACATTATCTTGCTAAAATTATTATTATATTATTGATCGATTGACTATGACTTCTCAAATCACCCAGTAGTGCTATCTGCAGAGTTAGCTCGGGTAAATTTCTTCAACCATTCCTGGACATGCGACCAAATACAAGCTACAGTACCAAAACAAATGATCTAATGATTCTGTCTCTACGCAGCAAAATCTGCAGAGACGGGATGGTTGTATCCCATACAGATAACATTCTATTGGTTGCAAGAATTTTGTATAATCATTTAAGTTTTGAATATGGCATTGTTTTATGAACTGATAGTCAAAACAATGTGCCATGGAATAGGTACAGTTGAAGTCCGAAGTTTAAATACACCTCAGCTAAAATCATTTAAACTCAGTTTTTCACAATTCCTGACATTTAATCCTAGTAAAAATTCCCTGTGTTAGGTCAGTTAGGATCACCACTTTATTATAAGAAGTGAAATGTCAAAATAATAGTAGAGAGAATTATATATTTCAGCTCTTATTTCTTTCATTACATTCCCAGTGGGTCAGAAGTTTACATACACTCAATTAGTATTTGGTAGCATTGCCTTTAACTTGTTTACATTGGGTCCACAAGCTTCCCACAATAAGTTGGGTGAATTTTGGCCCATTCCTCCTGACAGAGCTGGTGTAACTGGGTCAGGTTTGTAGGCCTCCTTTCTCGGCACC
>NC_036872.1:27171468-27244875 GCF_002910315.2 Salvelinus sp. IW2-2015 | reverse complement strand
AACGCGGGAACGTTGCCTTTACATTTGAATCAAACTGTAATGCTGTACTGCCGCAATACGGATTGATTAGTGCCCTCAGAGACAAATGAAAATAGTTAAACAATAGTAAAATAACATCTAGTCAGACATGGGGGAGATGAGATGGAGGGCAGCATGCCAGATTCTATTTAATATGGGACTGCTGGGATGTTCCCGAGTGGCACAGCGGTCTAAGGCTCTGCATCTCAGTTCTACATCAGGCTGCATCCAGGTACATCACAACCAGCCGTGATTGGGATTCCCATAGGGCGGCGCACAATTGGCCCAGCGTCATCCGGGTTAGGGTTTGGACGGGGTAGGTCGTCATTGTAAATAAGAATTTGTTCTTCACTGACTTGCCTAGTTAAATAAAGGTTAAATAAAATAAAAAATACAAAAATGGTGGTAAACAGATCCAGCCGCAGGGCATTTTCATGCAAAGATACAGCAGTGACAATTGAGAATTAGTAAAACAGTGATATTACTACTGACAAGGTTGATAGTGATCCTTTTGGGGGCTCATCAGCTTTAATGGTGCAGCTAGATTGTAGCTTCCATCAATGTCATTTTCTGCATTATTTCCAATCCCCTATATATGTTTTGGGAAATAAATATATATATATACTTTCTATATACAGCATATATACACATATTTTTAAAAATATATTTTACCCTACCACCCCTACCCTAATTGGAGTACAATTTAGAGAAACAATGTATTTTACAAATAGTTATCTTTTGTTTGCTTTTAATATCATCCTTCAGCTACCATCAACCCTCCATCTATCTCTGATGCCCATCCAGTTTGATTTCTATATTGCCATATATTTTCAACTGTGCTGTTTCACAAAAGTTCTGAACCTGTATACAATTTTATGGACACAGTATATTTTACATTAGTTATCTTGTTCTTTTTAATCCAACCCTTTAGCTCCACTCTATCTCCATACAGCATCCATTTTTATTTATATTTGCCATTTCTTTTCAAATGTGCTGTGATGTTCTCAAAAGTTCTGAACCTTAATATTCTCCTAGTTTCTACAGATTCTAAATTAAAGATACATTATCTTGCTAAAAGTATTATTATATTATTGATCGATTGACTATGACTTCTCAAATCACCCAGTAGTGCTATCTGCAGAGTTAGCTCCGGGTAAATTTCTTCAACCATTCCTGGACATGCGACCAAATACAAGCTACAGTACCAAAACAAATGATCTAATGATTCTGTCTCTACGCAGCAAAATCTGCAGAGACGGATGGTTGTATCCCCCATACAGATAACATTCTATTGGTTGCAAGAATTTTGTATAATCATTTAAGTTTTGAAATTGGCATTGTTTTATGAACTGATAGTCAAAAACATGTGCCATGGAATAGGTACAGTTGAAGTCCGAAGTTTAAATACACCTCAGCTAAATACATTTAAACTCAGTTTTTCACAATTCCTGACATTTAATCCTAGTAAAAATTCCCTGTGTTAGGTCAGTTAGGATCACCACTTTATTTAAGAATGTGAAATGTCAAATAATAGTAGAGAGAATATATATTTCAGACTTTATATTTCATTTCATTACATTCCCAGTGGTACGAAGTTTACATACACTCCAATTAGTATTTGTATGCTTGCCTTTACTTGTTATCTGGTCCACAGCTTCCCACATAAGTTGGTGAATTGGCCATTCCTACCTGACAGACTGGATGTAACATGAGTAAGTCAGTGATTTGATAGCACCATTTCTCAGTACCAACGCTTTCAGTTCTGCCCACAACTGTTCTATAGGATAGTCGAGGCATTGTATGGTCACTATACCTACTTGACTTTGTTGTCCTTAAGCCATTTGCCACTTTGGAGTATGCTTGGGTCATTGTCCATTGGAGCCCATTTGTGTCCGCTTTACTTCCTGATGACTCTTGAGATGTTGCTTCAATATATCCACATAATTGTCCTCCTCATAGCCCTAATATTTTGTGAAGTGCACACCCTCCTGCAGCAACGATCCCCACAACTAGTGAGCTGCCACCCCCGTGCTTCAGGGTTGGTATGTGTTCTTCGGCTTGCAAGCCTCCCCTTTTTCCTCCTACGATGATCTTATGGCTATTTTTTATCACGACCAGAGGACATTTCTCCACAAAGTACGATCTTTGTCCCCACTGTGCAGTTGCAAACCGTAGTCTCGCTTTTTTTATGGCGGTTTTGGAGCAGTGGCTTCTTCCTTGGACTAGGACGACTAATCATTATTGGATATAGGACTCGTTTTACTGGTATATATCTTTATCCTAGATTCCTCCAGCTTCTTCACGGTCCATTTGTGTGTCGATTGATTTGCACTTTTCGCACCAAAGTACGTTCATCACTAGGAGACAGAACGTGTCTCCTCCCTGAGCGGTATGACGGCTGCATGGATCCTGTGTTTACTGCGTCTATTGTTTGACAGGATGAACGTCGCTTGGTGTTTTGGAAATTTCCATGGATGAACCAGACTGTAGGATCTACAATTCTTTTCTGAGGTCTTGGCTGATTTCTTTTATTTCCATATTATACAGACAAGACACTAGTATAGGTAGGCTTGAAATACATCCACAAGACACCATACATGACTAAAATGATGATTACATTACTATCAAGTTCTAAAGCCAATGACAATATTTCTGGAATTTTCCAAGCGTTTAAAGGCACGTCAACTTGATATGTAAACTTCTGACCCACTGAATTGTGACTCAGTGAATTATAGTGAAATTATAGTCTGTAAACAATTTGATTACTTGAGTCATGCACAAAGTAGATGTCCTAACCAACTTGCATAAACTACAGTTTGTTAACAAGAGAATTTGTGGAGTGGTTGAAAACGAGTTTTAATGACTCCAACCTAAGTGTGATGTAAACTTACGACTTCAACTGTCCATTGAAAACCTCTTCACACTATTTTGCAATCTATATGCACAGCGGTCAATTTGTTGGTCCTTAAAGGAAACTGTTGTTACTTTTGTACTCATAACAATTTTTAAAACAAATGTTGGTCTTTAATGCAGGGCCAACAGACAAGTTGCTTACTTTTCCCCCTTTTGCACATTTCCATATATTTTTGTTAGCTGCATGTGTGAGGGCATAACTCCACCAGTTCCTATTTATTATCATTTACAAAGAATAACCTTTTTAAACTTAAAAACAAATATTAGTGTATTTGAGTTTAACCACAATACTTGTTGTATTATTTCTTCTGTCTTTCTGGTGGATTAATCTGAAATATCAACCAACTTTCTACAGTGTGTTTTAATAAGCAATATTTTGGAAGTGAAGAGGTTGTAATCTGAATAAAGGAAAAAGCTATTTTTGAACATGGTGTGAGCCATTCTTAATTTGCTAGAGAACCAGTTCGGATTTAAATAACCTTTGTATGTACTGACGCCTTTAGTGAGAGGTCTAATGCTTTTAATATTTAATATATTATACTGCCCCTCCGATCATATTCATTTAAAAATAGGCCAGTTTTTATTTGTCTGGGTGCTGTTCCATAAAATGGAATATTTGTTTAGGTGTAGGCAGGCTTTTTCAGTTCTGCCCACAACTGTTCTATAGGATTGAGGTCAGGGCTTTGTGATGGTCACTCCAATACCTTGACTTTGTTGTCCTTAAGCCATTTGCCACAACTTTGGAAGTATGCTTGGGGTCATTGTCCATTTGGAAGACCCATTTGTGTCCAAGCTTTAACTTCCTGACTGACYTCTTGAGATGTTGCTTCAATATATCCACATAATTGTCCTCCCTCATGATGCCATCTATTTTGTGAAGTGCACCAGTCCCTCCTGCAGCAAAGCATCCCCACAACATGATGCTGCCACCCCCGTGCTTCAGGGTTGGTATGGTGTTCTTCGGCTTGCAAGCCTCCCCCTTTTTCCTCCAAACATAACGATGGTCTTTATGGCTATTTTTGTTTCATCAGACCAGAGGACATTTCTCCACAAAGTACGATCTTTGTCCCCATGTGCAGTTGCAAACCGTAGTCTCGCTTTTTTTATGGCGGTTTTGGAGCAGTGGCTTCTTCCTTGCTGAGCGGCCTTTCAGGTTATATGGATATAGGACTCGTTTTACTGTGGATATAGATACTTTTGTACCTGTTTCCTCCAGCATCTTCACAAGGTCCTTTGCTGTTGTTCCGGGATTGATTTGCACTTTTCGCACCAAAGTACGTTCATCACTAGGAGACAGAACGTGTCTCCTCCCTGAGCGGTATGACGGCTGCATGGTCCCATGGTGTTTATACTTGCGTACTATTGTTTGAACAGATGAACGTCGTACCTTCAGGTGTTTGGAAATTTTCCCATGGATGAACCAGACTTGTGGAGGTCTACAATTTCTTTCTGAGGTCTTGGCTGATTTCTTTTGATTTTGCCATTATGTCAAGCAAAGAGGCACTGAGTTTGAAGGTAGGCCTTGAAATACATCCACAGGTACACCTCCAATTGACTCAAATGATGTCAATTAGCCTATCAGAAGCTTCTAAAGCCATGACATCATTTTCTGGAATTTTCCAAGCTGTTTAAAGGCACAGTCAACTTAGTATATGTAAACTTCTGACCCACTGGAATTGTGACTCAGTGAATTATAAGTGAAATTATAGTCTGTAAACAATTGTTGGAAAAATTACTTGAGTCATGCACAAAGTAGATGTCCTAACCAACTTGCATAAACTACAGTTTGTTAACAAGAAATTTGTGGAGTGGTTGAAAAACGAGTTTTAATGACTCCAACCTAAGTGTATGTAAACTTACGACTTCAACTGTCCATTGAAAACCTCTTCACAACTATTTTGCAATCTATATGGCACAGCGGTCAATTTGTTGGTCCTTAAAGGAAACTGGTGTACTTTTGTACTCATAACAACTTTTTAAAACAAATGTTGGTCTTTAATGCAGGGCCAACAGACAAGTTGCTTACTTTTTCCCCCTTACACTTGCAAACATTTCCATATATTTTTGTTAGCTGCATGTGTGACATAACTCCACCAGTCCTATTTATGATATCATTTACAAAGAATAAACCTTTTTAAACTTAAAAACAAAATATTAGTGTATTTGAGTTTAACCACAATACTTGTTGTATTATTTCTTCTGTCTTTTCTGGTGGATTAATCTGAAATATCAACCAACTTTCTACAGTGTGTTTTAAAAATAGCAATATTTTGGAAGTGAGAGGTTGTAATCTGAATAAAGGGAAAAAAGCTATTTTTGAACATGGTGTGAGCCATTCTTACTAATTTGCTAGAGAACCAGTTCGGATTTAAATAACRTTTGTATGACTGACGCCTTTAGTGAGAGGTCTAATGCTTTAATATTTAATTATATTTAACTGCCCTCCGAATTCATATTCATTATAAAAATAGGCCAGTTTATTTTTGTCTGGGTTGCTGTTCCAAATAAAATGGAATATTTGTTTAGGTGTAGGCAAGACCATAAGTAAATAGGTAGACTAAAGAGTTTATCTGGGGGATTTTTCCACAAATAGACAGGTATTTTCCTTTCCATGGTAGCAAAATCCTATCTATATTTGCTAACTTTCTATTAAAATGTATTGTAGTAAGATAATTTCTTTCTTTCGTGATATGTATACAGAGTATTCACACATCACCGTCAGACCATTTTATTGGTAAACTACATGGTAATGTAAAGTTGTTTTTTTTGTGATCCAATGTGTACTATGAACTGGATGGTTCGAGCCCTGAATGCTGATTGGCTGACATCCGTGGTATACCACGGGTATGACAAAACATTTATTTTTACTGCTCTAATTAAGTTGGTAACCAGTTTATAATAGCAATAAGGCACCTCAGGGGTTTGTGATATATGGCCTGTGTCCAGACACTCCACGTTGCGTTGTGCTTAAGAACAGCCCTTAGCTGTGGTATATTGGCCATATACCACACGTCCTTGGGCCTTATTGCTTAAATATAGTACATTTCATAATTTGGTTGTAATCCAGAGAGGTTATAAAAAGTATCTAGATCATATATGAGGCTGTGAAGGGATACAAATTGTGGATTTAAAAGAAAGCATGAATCATCAGCGTACAATGAGACCTTTTGTTTTTAAGCCCTTGATTTCTAACCCCTTGATATTATTGTTGAATCTGATTTTAATAGCTAACATTTCGATGGTCATAATAAATAGATATGCCAATAGTGGACAACCTTGTTTTACTCCTCTTGACTGTCTAATACTTTCTGAGAAGTAGCCATTATTTACTATTTTACAACTAGGGTTACTATACATAACTTTAACCCATTTTATAAGAGATTCTCCAAAATTGAAATATTCCCAGCATTTATATATAAATTCCAGTCGTACTTTATCAAAAGCCTTTTCAAAGTCAGCTATGAAWACCAGGCCTGGTTTCCCAGATTTGTCATAGTGTTCTATTGTTACCATAACTTGTCTTATATTATCTCCAATTTTTCATCCATGTAAAAAAAAAACTGTCTGATTAMGATTAATAATATCCAACAATATCTTTTTAATTCTATGCGCTATGCATTTTGCTAGAATTTTTGCATCATAACACTGAAGTGTAAGGGGCCTCCAATTTTTTAAATGGACCGGATCTTTATATTTACCACCTGGGTCCTGTTTCAGTAGTACCAAAATCAGACCTTCTTGTTGAGTATTTGATAATCTACAATTTTGTAGGAGTGGTTAAAACATTGTAACGGTCCTCTGACTATATCAAAAAAAGGTTTGGTATACCTCCACTTGCATGCCATCCAACCCTGGAGTTTTCCCCGACTTAAAAGCTTTAATTGTATCAAGAAGTTCCTCCTCTGTAATTTGGCCTTCACATGAGTCTTTCTGTACAGCTGTTAATTTTACATTATTAATAGCAAAAAAATCCATGCAATTATCTTCGGTTAGTGGATATGGAGGAGACTGAAATGAAAACATGTGCTTAAAGTACTTTGCTTCCTCTTTGAAAATATGGTTTGGTGAATCATGGGTGACTTGTCATAGTGTTCTAATGTGTCCGGTGTCCTGTGTGAATTTAAGTATGCTCTCTCTAATTCTCTAATTCTCTAATTCTCTCTCTTTCTTTCTTTCTTTCTTTCTTTCTTTCTTTCTTTCTTTCTTTCTTTCTTTCTTTCTTTCTTTCTTTCTTTCTTTCTTTCTTTCTTTCTTTCTTTCTTTCTTTCTTTCTTTCTTTCTTTCTTTCTTTCTCTCTCTCTGAGAACCTCAGCACTAGAACCATGCCTCAGGACTACCTGGCATGATGACTCCTTGCTGTCCCCAATCTACCTGGCCGTGCTGCTGCTCCAGTTTGAACTGTTCTGCCTGCGGCTATGGAACCCTGACCTGTTCACCGGACGTGCTACCTGTCCCAGACCTGCTGTTTTCAACTCTCTAGAGACAGCAGYAGCGGTAGAGATACTCTTAATGATCGGCTATGAAAAGCCAACTGACATTTACTCCTGAGGTGCTGACTTGTTGCACCCTCGACAACTACTGTGATTATRATTATTTGACCATGCTGGTCATTTATGAACATTTGAACATCTTGGCCATGTTCTGTTATAATCTCCACCCGGCACAGCCAGAAGAGGACTGGCCACCCCTCACAGCCTGGTTCCTCTCTAGGTTTCTTCCTAGGTTCTGGCCTTTCTAGGGAGCTTTTCCTAGCCACCGTGCTTCCACACCTGCATTGCTTGCTGTTTGGGGTTTTAGGCTGGGTTTCTGTACAACACTTTGAGATATCAGCTGATGTAAGAAGGGCTTTATAAATAAATTTGATTTGATTGGATTTCGACTCCTTCATTTGTAACAAGTTTCAATAAATWATTTTTTGTAGCATTTCTATGTTGCTATTTCAATAAGATTGAAACATAATTTGGTGTATTTTCCCCAATATTCCATCAAGTTCATTTTTGAAAAATAATATATTTATATATACAGTATATATCCATATTCTTTTTATAAGTTCCTATCCTAGTTACAGCAAGTTTTTATCCACTAGGCTTTGATAAAATATCCAATATCCTCGCCCACGTAGAAATTATGTAAGAGTAATATATATACCAATTATTTGATGGTCCTATTGCATTCTGTCCCCTATCAACACTTTTTTAACACGACACCTTTCCTTTACGGTCCATTGAGGTATTTGAAACTAAGGGCTATTCTCCATTGAGGTATTTAATCTCCCACCATGATAATAGAGTATTCTATTGCTTGTAGATTTGATAAATTATTATATATATTTTCAAAGAAGCATGGTGCATCATTATTTGGATCGTATAGATTAATGAGCCATATCTGTTAATGGTCCAATAACATACTTAAAAGCATCCATCTACCTTGTGGATTTGTTTGGACAATTTGCACATTCGGATCATAATTATTGTTTATTAATATCATCACCCCTTTTGAGTTTCTTTGCCCATTGGAGAAGTATTTTCTGCCCCCCAGTCCTTTTTTCCACACAACTTCATCTAAAATTGTTGAATTAGTTTCCTATAAACAATATCTATTAATTTCCTTGTCTTGATAGTGATACTGCTTTGTCTAGAATATTTTCCTACGCATTACTTACTACTCAATGAAGCATGTAAGATGTGGATTTAGTCTTACAACATTATTGGTCTGACTGTGATGGAGCTGTAGAGCATTGTGCTGTGTCCATGGGAGACTGCACTTAAGCTGTGTGTGTGGCCCAAAGGGTCGGGCCCAGGCACAAATCCTGTTTCAGTGAGTTCATGGAGTTGCGGGTAGCCGGGTACATGATGCGCCTAATCATTATCTGTGGGCTGTTTGTGTATGTTTGCATATCTACGTGTGTTGTGTGTGTGTTCAGCTGGATACAATGCATGCCTGGCCTGCCTTTCACACACACATTGGCTGGTTAGCACCGTCAGGGAACGGGGGCTGTCAGGGAAGAGTGACAGACACCGTCTGACACGTGCCGCTGTGTGTGTGAGTTGTCTGAATGTGCGTGTGTGTCTGAGTGTGTTTGATTGTGTCTGAGTGTGCGTATCTGAGTGTCTGAGTGTCTGAGAATGTGTGTCTGTGTGTGTCAAAATGTGTGCGTGTGAGAAACTGAGCCCTGTCTCCGGGACAGAATGGGTGCTGACAGTTAGCAACCAAGACAGAGTAAGGTTGTTTACCCCAGCAGAAGGAAGCCACTGGAAGGTGTCGGGGGCGGAGGGATAAACGGCTGTCTCTGTAATTCCTCTCTGAAAATGTGTTGCTTTTATGAAAGTTTTGGCAAAACCCCTCAACCGCCCTCCAGCCAGTCATGTCTTTGAACTGTCTAGGCAGAGGGCCCTTGCTATCTTATGTCCTACAAGCGGTTAAAGTGTAAAAAGGATTAGAAAATAGAAAGCTAGGTTGGAGGAAAAGGACTGAATTAGAACAGGACCCTTGAGAAAGAGATCAAGAGAGGGGGGGAGGGGGGCAGAGGAAAGGACTGAAATAGAGACAGGAAAGACAGAAGTGGCGAAAACAGATGGAGGCAATGGAAGGAAGGAGAAAGCGTGGGAGGTAGAGAAGTGAGGGATGAAGGGGTAGAGAGAGACAGAGATGTACTGTACTGTACTATACAGAAAGCTAGGCAGACTCCATCCTGCAGCAGCACATACAGCCAGAATGAGAGGAGGATACATAAACGTGAGTGAATAATATCCCTGGGATCTGATTTTAGAATGCTGTGTTGGTGTTGTTGTGTTGTGCCATGTCGTTGTGTGGTGTGGGTGTGTGTGGTGGATCGGTGGTGTGTGTGTTGTGTGTGTGTTCTGTGCTTTGTGTGTGTCTCGTGTGTGTGTGTGTGTGTGTGTTGTGATGTGTGTTGTGTCGTGTGCCACACAGCGTGTCGTCTGTAAGTATCGAGGTGAGTGTGTGTTCGTGCGCGCGTGTGTGTAGCCGGATCATTCCCACTTTAAAGTGGAAGCTCATAGTCTTTAGCCATTAAACCCATTAACTGATAGGTGAAGAAAAGGTCAGACTTTGATACATTCTTACCGGTAGCGGATGAAAGGTTCATGTTCATGTCTAAGTGTGGGCGGGGAGACATTACATCCACTCCAGAACTATGAAAGAAAATGGTCAAATTCAATCAGTGACCTTATACTTCTATACATTTATATTCATTCCAATGGCTATGTACTGAGACCTTGTTGAATATCAACAAAGAAACTGGAGCAAGGTTTGACACCACAATGACAGCCGATAACGTCCCAGGGCTGGTACTCACAAAGAGTCTTGGAGTACATGTAGCTGATATAGTAGCTTTTTGTCTTTTAGATCATAATGAATAAGATTATATGAACAGGGGGGACCTCGACCTGACGCTATATCAGCACTTCTACTTTGAGACTCTTTGTGAACCCACCCTTGGCCTATGTCTGTCCCTAGGTCCCAAAGTCGCAACAGGCATAACACTACATCTGAAGTTGACACCACCTAGTTACCTAGTCTTGAGGAGATGAAGGACAACTCTGTGCCACCACTACCAAAATTCTATCAACACATCTCCTGCGCTACACGCGCAACCAGGACCCTGGATCAAGGCCCTGCCCCAACCTCCCTTTGGCAAATCAGATCAAGCCTCCATTTGGCTTCTCCCCACCTATAGGCAGAAACTTAAACAGGAAGCTCCTATGGTAAGGACTGTTCAATGTTGGTCTGACCAATCGGAATCTATGCTTCAAGATTGTTTTGATCAAGCGGACTGGGTAATGTTCTGGGTCGCTTCTGAGAATAGTATCAACGTATTCACTGACTCGGTCACTGGGTTCATCAGGAAGTGCATAGAGGATAATAGAATAATACAGTATATGCCATTTAGCAGACGCTTTTATCCAAAGCCACTTACAGTCATGCATGCATAAACCGTTGAAGTCGGAAGTTAACATTTTTATTTATTTATTTATTTCAGCATTATTTAACCAGGTAGGCCAGTTGAGAACAAGTTCTCATTTACAACTGCGACCTGGCCAAGATAAAGCAAAGCAGTGCAACAATAAACAACAACACAGAGTTACACATGGGATAGACAAAAGTACAGTCAATAACACAATAGAAAAATCTATATGAAGTGTGTGCAAATGGAGTAAGGAGGTAAGGCAAAAAAATAGGCTAATAGTAGCGAAGTAATTACAATTTAGCAAACTGGCGTGATAGATGTGCAGATGATGATGTGCAAGTAGAAATACTGGTGTGCAAAAGAGCAAAAAAAGTCAATAAAAACAATATGGATGAGGTAGGTAGGGATGAGGTAGGTAGTTGGATGGGCTATTTACAGATGGGCTATGTACAGCTGCAGCGATCGGAATGCTGCTCAGATAGCTGATGCTTAAAGTCAGTGAGGGAGATATAATTCTCCAGCTTCAGCGTTTTTTGCAATTCGTTCCAGTCATTGGCAGCAGAGAACTGGAGGGAAAGGCGGCCAAAGCAGGTGTTGGCTTTGGGGATGACCAGTGAGATATACCTGCTGGAGCGCATGCTACGGGTGTGTGTTGTTATGGTGACCAGTGAGCTGAGATAAGGCGGAGCTTTACCTAGCAAATACTTATAGATGACCTGGAGCCACTGGGTCTGGCGACGAATATGTAGCGAGGGCCAGCCGATGAGAGCATACAGGTCGCAGTGGTGGGTGGTACTATATGGGGTGACAAAACGGATGGCACTGTGATAGACTGCATCCAGTTCGCTGAGTAGAGTGTTGGAGGCTATTTTGTAAATTATATCACCGAAGTTGAGGATCGGTAGGATAGTTAGTTTTACGAGGGTATGTTTGGCAGCGTGAGTGAAGGAGGCTTTGTTGCGAAATAGGAAGCCGATTCTAGATTTCAATTTGGATTGGAGATGTTTGATGTGAGTCTGGAAGGAGAGTTTACAGTCTAGCCAGACACCTAGGTATTTATAGTTGTCCACATTTTCTAAGTCGGATCCGTCCATAGTAGTGATGCTAGTCGGGCGGGCGGGTGCGAGCAGCGATCGGTTGAAGAGCATGCATTTAGTTTTACTAGCGTTTTAGAGCAGTTGGAGGCCACGGAAGGAGTGTTGTATGGCATTGAAGCTCATTTGGAGGTTTGTTAACACAGTGTCCAAAGAAGGGCCAGATGTATACAGAATGGTGTCGTCTGCGTAGAGGTGGATCAAGGAATCACCGCAGCAAGAGCGACATCATTGGTATATACAGAGAAAAGAGTCGGCCCGAGAATTGAACCCCGTGGTACCCCCATAGAGACTGCCAGAGGTCCGGACAACAGGCCCTCCGATTTGACACACTGAACTCTGTCTGAGAAGTAGTTGGTGAACCAAGCGAGGCAGTCATTTGAGAAACCAAGGCTGTTGAGTCTGCCGATAAGAATGCGGTGATTGACAGAGTCGAAAGCCTTGGCCAGGTCGATGAATACAGCTGCACAGTATTGTCTTTTATCGATGGCGGTTATGAAATAGTTTAGGACCTTGAGCGTGGCTGAGTTGCACCCGTGACCAGCACGGAAACCAGATTGCACAGCGGAGAAGGTACGGTGGGATTCGAYATGGTCAGTGATCTGTTTGTTGACGTGGCTTTCGAAGACTTTAGAAAGACAGGGCAGGAAGGATATTGGTCTGTAACAGTTTGGGTCTAGAGTGTCACCCCCTTTGAAGACGGGGATGACTGCGGCAGCTTTCCAATCTTTAGGAATCTCAGATGATTACGAGAGAGGTTGAACAGACTAGTAATAGGGGTTGCAAAAATGGTGGCGGATAATTTTAGAAAGAGAGGGTCCAGATTGTCTAGCACAGCTGATTTGTATGGGTCCATGTTTTSCAGCTCTTTCAGAACATCTGCTATCTGGATTTGGGTGAAGGAGAAGCTGGGGAGGCTTGGGTAATTAGATGCCGGGGGTGAGGAGCTGTTGGCCGGGGTTGGGGTAGCCAGGAGGAAAGCATGGCCATCCGTAGAGAAATGCTTATTGAAATTCTCGAATATCGTGGATTTATCGGTGGTGACAGTGTTTCCTAGCCTCAGTGCAGTGTGAAGCTGGGAGGAGATGCTCTTATTCTCCATGGACTTTACAATGTCCCAGAACATTTTGGAGTTAGAGCTACAGAATGCAAATTTCTCTTTGAAAAGCTAGCCTTAGCTAAAAAACATACACCTTAGCCAAATACATTTCAACTCAGTTTTTCACAATTCCTGACATTTAATCCTAGTAAAAATTCCCTGTCTTGGGTCAGTTAGGATCACCACTTTATTTTAAGAATGTGAAATGTCAGAATAATAGTAGAGAGAATGATTTATTTCAGCTTTTATTTCTTTCATCACATTCCCAGTGGGTCAGAAGTTTACATACACTCAATTAGTATTTGGTAGTGTTGCCTTTAAATTGTTGAACTTGGGTCAAACGTTTCGAGTTGCCTTCCACAAGCTTCCCACAATAAGTTGGGTGAATTTTGGCCCATTCCTCCTGACAGAGCTGGTGTAACTGAGTCAGGTTTGTAGGCCTCCTTGCTCGCACACACTTTTTCAGTTCTGCCCACAAATGTTCTATAGGATTGAGGTCAGGGCTTTGTGATGGCCACTCCAATACCTTGACTTTGTTGTCCTTAAGCAATTTTGCCACAACTTTGGAAGTATGCTTGGGGTCATTGTCCATTTGGAAGACCCATTTGCAACCAAGCTTTAACTTCCTGACTGATGTCTTGAGATGTTGCTTCAATATATCCACATAATTGTCCTACCTCATGATGCCATCTATTTTGTGAAGTGCACCACACCCGCCTGCAACAAAGCACCCCCACAACATGATGCTGCCACCGCCGTGCTTCACGGTTGGGATGGTGTTCTTCAGCTTGCAAGACTCCCCCTTTTTCCTCCAAACATAACAAAGGTCTTTATGGCTATTTTTGTTTCATCAGACCAGAGGACATTTCTCCAAAAAGTACGATCTTTGTGCCCATTTGCAGTTGCAAACCGTAGTCTGGCTTTTTTATGGCGGTTTTGGAGCAGTGTTTTCTTCCTTGCTGAGCGGCCTTTCAGGTTATGTCGAAATGGACTCGTTTTTCTATGAATATAGATACTTTTGTACCTGTTTGCGTGGTCCCATGGTGTTTATACTTGCGTACTATTGTTTGAACAGATGAACGTGGTACCTTCACGCATTTGGAAATTGCTCCCAAGAATGAACCAGACTTGTGGAGTTCTACATTTTTGTTTCTGAAGTCTTGGCTGATTTCTTTTGATTTTCCCATTATGTCAAGCAATGAGGCACTGAGTTTGAAGGTCGGCRTTGAAATACATCCACAGGTACACCTCCAATTGACTCAAGTGATGTCAAATAGCCTTTCAGAAGCTTCTAAAGCCATGACATCATCTTCTGGAATTTTCCGAGCTGTTTAAAGGCACAGTCAATTTAGTGTTTGTAAATTTCTGACCCACTGGAATTGTGACACAGTGAATTATAAGTGAAATAATCTGTCTTTAAACAATTGTTAGAAAAATGACTTGTGTCATGTACAAAGTAGATGTCCTAACCGATTTGCCAAAACTATAGTTTGTTAACAAGAAATTTGTGGATTGATTGAAAAACGAGTTTTAATGACTCCAACCTAAGTGTATGTAAACTTCCGACTTCAACTGTATGTACGAATGCTGTTCATTGACCTCAGCTCAGCCTTCAATACCATAGTACATTCGAAGTTCATCACTAAGCTCAAGGCCCTGGGTCTGAATCACTCCCTGTGCAACTGGGTCCTGGACTTCATGACGGGCCGACCCCAAGTGATGAAGGTAGGCAACAACATCTCTACAACGTTGATCTTTAACATGTGCTCAGCCCCCTCCTGAATTCCCTGTTCACCCACCTTGCGAGGCCACACACGTCTCCAACTCAATCATCAAGTTTACTGACGACACAACAATGGTAGGCCTGATGACAACAGTGCCAGGAAAATAACCTCAACGTCAACAAAACAAAGGAGCTGATCGTGGACTACAGGAGAAAGCAGAGATAGCAGGCTACCATCCACATTAATGGGCCGCAGTGGAGAGGGTCAAAAGCATCAAGTTCCTCTGCGTGCACATTACTGACAACCTGAAATGGTCCATCCGCACAGACAGCGTGGTGAAGGAGGCTCCTAAGACCCGTTCAAACTTCTACAGATGCACCATTGAAAGCATCCTGTTGGGCTATATCACCGCCGGGTACGGAAATTGCACCGTCCGCAACTGCAGGGCTCTCCAGAAGGTGGTGTGGTCTGCGCATCACTGGGGCAAACTACTTGCCCTCCTGGACACCTACAACACCTCAGGACCTCAGGCATCCTAGCCAAGGCCTGTTCATCCCACTACCATCTAGAATGTGGAGACAGTACACGTGCATCAAAGCTGGGACCGAGAGACTGAGAAACAGCTTCTATCTCCAGCCCATCAGACTGTTAAACAGTCACTACTAGCCAGCCTCCGCCCAGTACTCTGCCCTGCACCTTAGATACGACTGCCCTATGTCCATAGTTATTGAACACTGATCACTTTAATAATGTTTACATACTGTTTTGCCCACTTCATATGTATAAACTGTATTCTAGTCATGGCTCATCCTATATAACTTATTTATAGTTTTATGGATTATGTGTGTATTGRATTTTTTATATTGCTAGGTATTACTACACTGTTGGAGCTAGAAACACAAGCATTTCGCTGCACCTGTGATGACATCTTCAAACCTGTGTACGCAACCAATAAACATTGATTTAATTTGACTACTGAGAGTTTGGTCTCAGTCAGCAGGTCATAAAAGATGATAATGATTAACAATGCACTATACATTGTACGAGCTGAGGGGTCGGCTGTGGGGTCGGCTGGGGCTTTGTTCCAAATGGCATCCTATTAAAATCAAATCAACTCAAATGTTATTTGTCACATGCGCCAAATACAACAGGTGTAAACCTTACAGTGAAATGCTTACTTACAAGCCTTTTTAAACAACAATACAGTTTTAAGAAAATTAACTGTTAAAGAAAGTATTCAATAAAATAAACTGAAGTAAAAAATAAAAATAAAAAAATAGAGAAGAATAATAACAAATAATATAACATCAATATAATTGTTCTGGCTCTCGTTTGTGGAATGACTGGACCAAGGGGCAGCATGGTAGGCGTACATCGTTATTTTTATTGTTGACACCAAAAGCAAAATAACAACYACTAAAACGAAAGTGCACAGTTCTGTAAGGCAAATAAACTATACAGAAAACAAGATCCCACAAAACCCAAACGGAAAATGACAACTTATACATGATCCCCAATCAGAGACAACGATAGACAGCTGCCTCTGATTGGGAACCACACTCMGCCAAAACAAAGAAATAGAAAACATAGATTTCCCACCCGAGTCACACCCTGACCTAACCAAACATAGAGAATAATAAGGATCTCTAAGGTCAGGGCGTGACAATAATAACAGTAGCGAGGCTATATACAGGGGGTACCGGTACAGAGTCAATGTGTGGGGGCACAGGTTAGTCGAGGTAATTAAGGGTTAGTTCATGTTAAGGGTTATGTTCATGTTGGTAGAGGTAAAGTGACTATGCATGGATAATAAACAGGCAGTAGCAGCAGCGTAAAAATGTGGTTGGGGGGACGACGACAATGCAAATAGTCTGGGTAGCCATTTGATTAGCTGTTCAGTAGTCTTATGGCTTGGGGGTAGAAGCTGTTAAGAAGCCTAGACTTGGCGCTCCAGTACCGCATGCCGTTCAGTAGCTGGAGTCTTTGTCAATTTTTAGGGCATTCCTCTGACACCACCTGGTATAGAGGTCCTGGATGTTAGGAAGCTTGGCCCCAGTGACGTACTGGGCAATAAGCTCTACCCTCTGTATTGCCTTGTGGTCAGAGGCCGAGCAGTTGCCATACCAGTCGGTGATGCAACCAGTCAGGATGCTCTCGATGGTGGAGCTGTATAACTTTTTGAGGATCTGAGGACCCATGCCAAATCTTTTCAGTCTCCTGAGGGGGAATAGGCATTGTCGTGCCCTGTCATGAGTGAACAGGGAGTACAGGAGGGGACTGAGCACGCACCCCTGAGGGGCCCCTGTGTTGAGGATCAGTGTGGCAGATGTGTTGTTACATACCATAACCACCTGGGGGTTACCCGTCCGGAAGTCCAGGATCCAGTTGCAGAGGGAGGMGTTTAGTCCCAGGGTCCTCAGCTTATTGATGAGCTTTGAGGGCACTATGGTGAGCTGTAGTCAATAAATAGCATTCTCACGTAGGTGTTCCTTTTGTCCAGATGGGATAAGGCAGTGTGGAGTGCAATAGAGATTGCATCATCTGTGGATCTGTTGCAGCAATATGCAAATTGGAGTGGGTCTAGGGTTTCTGGGATAATGGTGTTGATGTGAGCCATGACCAGCCTTTCAAAGTACTTCATGGCTACAGACATGAGTGCTACGGGTTGGTAGTTATTTAAGCAGGTTACCTTGGTGTTCTTGGACACAGGGATTATGGTGGTCTGCTTGAAACATGTTGGTATTACAGACTCGGTCAGGGACAGGTTGAAATAGTCAGTGAAGACACTTGCCAGTTCGTCAGCGCATGCTCGGAGTACACAACCTGTTAATCCGTCTGGCCCTGCGGCCTTGTGAATGTTTAAAGGTCTTACTCACATCGGCTACGGAGAGCGTGATTACACAGTCATTCAGAACAGCTGATGCTCTCATGCATGCTTCAGTGTTGCTTACCTCGAAGCGAGCATAGAAGTTATTTATCTTGTCTGGTAGGCTCATGCCACTGGACAGCTCTCGGCTGTGCTTCCCTTTGTAGTCCGTAATAGTTTGCGTCGGAGCCAGTGTAGTACGATTCAATGGTAGTCCTGTATTGACTGTTTGTCTGTTTGATGGTTCGTCGAAGGACATAGCGGGATTTCTTATAAGCATCCGGGTTATAGTCCCACTCCTTGAAAGCGGCAGCTCTTCCCTGTAGCTCAGTGCGGATGTTGCTTGTAATCCATGGCTTCTGGTTGGGGTATATACGTACGGTCACTTTGGGGATGATGTCATCAATGCACAAGCCAGTGACTGATGTGTTGTACCATCTGATGTGTTGTGCCATCGGAAGAATCCTGGAACATATTCCAGTCTGTGCTAGCAAAACAGTCCCGTAGCTTAGCATCTGTGTCATCTGACCACTTCCTTATTGAGCGAGTCACTGGTACTTCCTGCTTTAGTTTTTGCTTGTAAGCAGGAATCAGGAGGATAGAGTTATGGTCAGATTTGCCAAATGGACGGCGAGGGAGAGTCTTTGTGTGTGGAGTAAAGGTGGTCTAGATGTTTTTTTCCTCTGGTTACAGATGTTACATGCTGGTAGAAATGAGGTAAAATGGATTTAAGATTCCCTGCATTAAAGTTCCCGGCCACAAGGAGCGCCACCTCTGGATGAGGATTTTCTTGTTGTCACGTCCTGACCTTAGAGATCCTTTTTATGTCTCTGTTTTGGTTGGTCAGGGCGTGAGTTTGGGTGGACATTCTATGTCTGGTGTTCTATGTTGTCCTTGTGTTGTATTTCTGTGTGTTTGGTCTGATATGGTTCTCAATCAGAGGCAACTGTCATTCATTGTCTCTGATTGAGAATCGTATTTAGGTAGCCTGTTCCCACCTGTGTTTGTGGGTGGTTGTTTCCGGTTTAGTGTTTGTTTCACCTTTCTGGACTGTTAGTTTGTCGTGTTTGTTGTTTTGGTTTAGTGTTACGTATTTTAATTAAAGATATGAACACTTACAACGCTGCATCTTGGTCCTCTTCTTCTCCTCCAGATGACAAGCGTTACACTTGTTTGGCTGCACCTTGGTCCTCTTCTTCTCCTCCAGATGACAAGCGTTACACTTGTTTGCTTATGGCCTTATACAGCTCGTTGAGTGCTGTCTTAGTGCCAGTATCGGGTTGTGGTGGTAAATAGACAGCTATGAAAAATATAGATGAAATCTATTTTCGGAAATAGTATGGTCTACAGCTTATCATGAAATACTCTACCTCAGGTGAGAAAAACCTTGAGACTTCCTTAATATTAGATTTTATGCACCGTCTGTTATTTACAAATAGACACAGACCGCCACCCCTTGTCTTACCGGAGGCAGCTGTTCTATCTTGCTGATGGACCGAAAACCCAGCCAACTGTGTGTTGTCCATGTCGTTGTTCAGCCACGACTTTTTAATGTTTTCAATTATATAGTTTTTAATGTCCAGTTGGTAGGACAGTCTTGATCGGCGCCGACAGAGAAGGCCGCCTCGCTTCGCGTTCACAAGCATTTCGTTACACTTGCATTAACATCTGCTAACCATGTGTATGTGACAAATAAAATTTGATTTGATTTGATCATCCATTTTGTTATCCCTACCCCTGGTCTAAAGTAGTGCACTACAAAGGTGTCCCATTTGGGACACATCCTAGGCAAACTCACCCCTGTCACCTTCAATGTCACATGAGCCAGAGAATAAAGAGCTCAGTGTACTGTATGTACAGTATCTGTTAATCATTGACTTAAAGATGAGAGGGTTGGATCTAGTCACTAGCCCAAATGTTGCTGAGCTGAAACCACCACGTAGTGAGATCTGAGACTGGGTGATTACTGCCTCTAAACCTGTGAAACATCCACGTGCTCCATAGTGCTCCAACTCGGCCCACTCATTGGTACTATCAAATGCATTTTAGCTAATGTACTTGTAATTTGATGAATCACAAAGATGTATACGTACGCTCGCACATACTGGAACTATGGGACACACATACAGTCACATAAGCAGGCATGGCCACGCAAACACGCACGCTCACACGCACGCACACACATTATCTGAGCACTTACTGTAAGGGTGATAAGTGAAAACTAGTGAGAGCAGAAAGACGCTGCCCCTAGATATTGATAAATTCTATGGTCAGTTTGGTCAGTCCTCCCAAATAGATTTGGGAAGGCAAAGCTGATCCTACATCCTAGAGATGTGGGGCGCTAGAGGTAGATGCTTTTAATGACAGATTTAGCCTCAGATGAACCTATTCCTAAACCTAACCATAACCATTAAGAGGATAATAAAATGGCTGTATCAGCATTGAGGGCCAACTTTAACCTGCTCCATGGGGCTGATAGTTACTGGCAGTGGTTTCCAGGGGTGATTGACCTGTTTGTATCCCTCTCTCCTGTCTGTGCCCTGGGCTAGATGTGTGTGGAGTACTGTAGTGAGTGGTGAGTGCAGTGCAGAGTACCACCACCACCACCAACACCATCAGCAGCACCACCACCACCACCATCACCAGTAGTACCAACAGCAGCAGCATCACCACCTTCAGTGGCAGCATCGGCACCACCACCAGCAGCAGCAGGCCAGCCAGCCAACACTCCAACCACCAGGCAGCACCACCAACGACCAGCAGCACCACCACCAGCAGCGCCACCACCACACACCAGCAGCGCCACCACAAGCACCACCACCAGCAGCAGCACAATACCAGCAGCAGCACCACCACCAGCAGCGCCACCACCACCACCAACACCACCACCAGCAGCAGCACCACCACCAGCAGCGCCACACCCACCACCAGCAGAGCCAACACCAGCACCACCACCAGCAGCAGCAGCAATACCAGCAGCAGCACCAGCACCACCAGCAGCACCAGCACCACGAGCAGCACCAGCACCAGCAGCAACACCAGCTAAAGGAAGGTATTTAGTGATCACAGGATTAAGATCACCATGGAGAGGATGACACAGGGGCATCAGAGAATGATTAGACTTCCACTAAGCCAATTGAGGATTGGGACCATGGCCAGACAGAGAGAGACAGATGATGATGAGAGAGGACAGAAAGTGGTGTCATGACGTTGGCCTGTGGTAAGGTTTATGACCCCCCCCCCCCATAAATACCTTTCTCCCTTCCTTTCTCTTGACTCTACAGAGGGACTCTTGAATAGCCTTTGTTAAACATAGAGTCTGGGAACATCAAACAAGTGGAGGGAAAGGAACCATATTTCGGTAATAGAACCAGTTGAAAATATGCGTTGGTACTTAAAGAATATGATGTCAGTTCGGTTGTCATCTAAGACATTATGTAACGTCCTGACCAGAGTTCTTATGTGTTGTGCTTGTTTTAGTGTTGGTCAGGACGTGAGCTGGGTGGGCATTCTATGTTGTGTGTCTAGTTTGTCTGTTTCTGTGTTCAGCCTAATATGGTTCTCAATCAGAGGCAGCTGTCAATCGTTGTCCCTGATTGAGAATCATATATAGGTGGCTTGTTTTGTGTTGGGGATTTGTGGGTGGTTGTTTCCTGTGTCAGTGTTTGTGCCACACGGGACTGTGACGGTTAGTACGTTTGTTGTTTTGTATTTTGTCTAGTTTCATGTCATTAAATTATGAAACTTACCACGCTGCACATTGGTCCTCCGATCCTTCTCGCCTCTCCTCGTCTGAGGAGGAGGAAGAGCTAGACTGCCGTTACACATTATGACTGATGACAGGACGACCTAAACTGTATCTGGGAAAGTCTACACATTATAGTTATCAGATTCACATGGAATTGTTGTGCAATTCAAATGTTTAAATATAAAATGATTGGTGAAAAGATTAAATGTAATTTTAGCTTCCAAATGAGAGATTTGGGTTTTCATAAGGTTAGGGCTCTGCTCAATCAGTGGCTCGCCCCTGTGTAGAGACATGGGTTATAAACTATGAAACACACCCTTCTCCCTCCAATATATAAGCCCTTGACGAAAATGTAACCTCCTGTTCCGGGTACATTAGGATGACGATCCGATGTCAGAAGGGTTCAGATAATAACTACAGAACGAAGCCAACCTCYGCGTGAGCTTTGGTTGCGAATGGTATGAACTTTGAACTCTTACTCGCTACAGAAGTGATACCTCCTAGCCGTTGAGTTAGCAGCGGCCGCTGTAAACGTGGGCTAGGAAAGGACGGACAGAGTATCCCGTCTACCACACAACGACGACACTACAACGTTTCCCGTTCACCACCAGAGACACTCTTCAAAGGACAAAGGACTCTGTGGGGCAACACGGCCATCCATCTACCACCAACCTATTGAAGCGCAGCTCAGAGTAAATATTTATTGCATTTTCCTTTTCCAAATGGCGGTAATTTAAAATGCATAGGATATTGTATTTACGATAGAGACATCGCTTCTCCCTTTGTTCTTCAGTCTTCCCGCTCTCTCACTCAAATCCAGCCCCCTTTTCTTTGTGTAACCAGCTGTCATATCTGTTCCGTCCGCTATGACATAATTTGTAATCAAGGTATGATTAATTCTGTGTATATGTAATTCTGTGTGATTAGTTAGGTATTTAGTAAATAAATAATTAAACCCAATTTTATATTGCTGATTCAACTTGTTAGCCAGGGTTCGTGAAGATAACCAAGCATTTACAACTTTCAGATGAGACTGAAATAAGGTGACGATTAATATTGACTGCTATTGATGTTAAATATAACTAGGTCTTTAAGAGTTTATTCGGAAGATAACTGCTCTATAAATATTATTTTGTGGTGCCCCGACTTTCTAGTTAATTACATTTACCTGATTAGCTCAATCAGGTAATATTAATTACAGAGAAAGGATTTTATAGAATAGCATGTCATATCACTTAATCTGGCATAGCCAAAGACAAGACAGTAGGGATATGATAGAGGGGGGGGACAGAGATATACAGGGAAATATGGATAGAGAGAGAGGGATATACAGGGAGAGATAGATGTTTTTTTATTTTACTAGGCAAGTAAGTTAAGAACAAATTCTTATTTACATTGACAGCCTAGGAACAGTGGGTTAACTGCCTTGTTCAGGGTCAGAACAACACATTTTACCTTGTCAACTCAGGAATTTGATCTAGCAACCTTTTGGTTACTGGCRCAATGCTCTAACCACTAGGCTACCTGCCGCCCCAAAGGGAGAGAGGGAGAAAGCGGGAGATAGATGATAGGGAGACAGAGAAGAGAGTTTGAGCAGCGACTGTATTAGTGCTTTTAAGAACACCATGGACTGTGGATGTCCTCTGTTACACTTTCTATTGATGGCAATATGGCATCTAGAAATACTGTATGCGGAGGAGTGGAGAGAAGCATGCACTCCTTTTTGAAGCAGCCATGTTGACTGGGGAAGTTACAGAGACACTCCAGCACCCATCTGTCATAGAGTAGTGTAACCAAACTAATAACTCAAATGTGGAAAAAACAGTTGGAGGACTTTCATTATCTCTGGGAATTATCTTGGTCCAAGTTGGCAACATTTTAAGGAGCCTTATTCTAGCTTCATCACGTCTCCTCAGCCTGACACAGAATAGTTCACATCTGGACTATTCGATTTTAATAGAACGACAGACTGTGTGTGTGTGTACTGTAAGTGTGAGTGTGTGTGTGTGTCACCAGCCCCTTTTGTGTTAAACCTAATCAGAACATTCATTCACCATCCTCAGAGAGGGACACCTGATACTTTATCATCTAGTTATTGTAAGAGTAATTGAAAATCGATGCTTGACAATCTCCAAAAGCTTGTCTTGAATTTGAGAGGCGATGAGTCTGGTCTCGGTCTGCTCTCAGTGCAAAATCAATCACGGCAAATTGAGCCTCAAGTAAACAAAGAAAGAGGGATGGACCAATGCAAAATAATACGCCTAAGCCAAGAAACAAATTGGTATGTATTATATCTGTATGTATGTGTATGTGTATGTATGTGTGTATGTATGTATGTATGTATGTATGTATGTATGTATGTATGTATGTATGTATGTATGTATGTATGTATGTATGTATGTATGTATGTATGTATGTATGTATGTATGTATGTATGTATGTATGTATGTATGTATGTATGTATGTATGTATGTATGTATGTATGTATGTATGTATGTATGTATGTATGGATATATGGATATATATATTTGCAAAAATATATATGGGGTTTGGAAGTGACGCAGACAATTAAATTGATGGAAGCTACAATCTATCTGCAGTATTAAAGCTGATTTACCCCCTATAAACGTATTGGCGTCTATTATTTTTCTCTATTTGCCAAAAAAGACAGACAGAGTGAGAAACTAGTCTGTACAACTGAATGCATCTTCTGCATTTAACCCAACCCCTCTGAATCAGAGAGGTGCAAGGGGCTGCCTTAATTGACATTAGCAACCAGTTGTTTATGGGGGTTAACTGCTCTGATCATAACTGCAGATTTTTTCAACTTGCTGTTTCAGGGATTCAAACCAGTGACCTTTTAGTTATCAACCCAACACTGTTAACCACTAGGCTACCTGCCATCCCTTGACTGGACCATTGGAAAAGGTCACTGCTGTCTGCAAATCAGAGCACACACAACCAACAGCTTGGACACACAAATATTCTCAAACACACACACCCTCACACCCACATCCCCACACCACCCCCACACAACCACACCCATTCAGTGACACACATACAGGCATGCACTCCCCCACATCTCTACACCAGCATGTAGGCTATGTGTGCCGTTTTAAAATTAATGTAGTGCTGTCCTTGAGCTGTTCTTGTCTATTAATGTTCTGTATTATGTCATGTTCCATGTTTTGTGTAGAATAATCTAGAAGAAAAAGAAACGCACACCTATTAGGCGAGGTGCTGGCTAACGGAGTGGAAAACTTGAAAATAAAGGAGAGCCGCACACTCTAGGAGCTCAGATGCAAAAATGTAATATCTAACGTTTCGACAGCTAAGCTGCTGTGTGGACCCCAGGAAGAGTAGCTGTTGCTTTTGCAACAGCTAATGGGGATCCTAATAAAATGCCAAATACCACGCATGTAAGCGTAAGCAAGCACACACACACACAAATGAGCGGCCTGTGTTTTGATGGGGGTGACGTGTTGGCAGGGCCCCTGTGTAGAGTGTGTTTCCGTTGACCCCATCCATACAGGAAAGTACATTCAAAGTGCTCTCTCTGTCCACAGGATATCTTCCTGTGTTGTTCCCCAATGGACTGGTGATTACACTGACATTCTCCTCAACTGGACTGACTGTGTGTGGGCTTGTTTCACAATACTTGTGAGCACCAGAAGTCCTCACAACAATGGTAAACCAAGGAAAATTCAGAGAAGTGAGGACATTTGCTGGTCCTCACTTGTAAAGAGGCTATTTCGGGCACAGGGTTTACGTTTAGGGTGTGTGTGTGTGTGTGTGTGTGTGTGTGTGTGTGTGTGTGTGTGTGTCAAGCGGTGTGTGTGAGTGATAGAGTATGTAAGTGTACTTGGATGTCTTTTAGATGTAAGCATGAGAAGGGACAGCCAAGTTGTAAAATAAAAGAGATGATGAGAGAGAGAGAGAGAGACATTATAAAATCCATGCACACAAACAACAAGCCTGCGGTTAAAATTGGCAAAAAACACACACATTTCTTTCCACAGGGCCGTGGGGTGAGACAGGGATGCAGCTTAAGCCCCACCCTCTTCAGCATATATATCAACTAATTGGCGAGGGCACTAGAACTGTCTGCAGCACACGGCCTCACCCTACTAGAATCTGAAGTCAAATGTTTGCTGATGATCTGGTGCTTCTGTTAACAAACAAGGAGGGCCTACAGCAGCACCTACATCTTCTGCACAGATTCTGCAGATTCTGGACCCTGACAGTAAATCTCAGTAAGACCAAAATAATGGTGTTCCAAAAYAGGTCCAGTTACCAGGACCACAAATACAAATGACATCTAGACATCGTTGCCCTAGAGCACACAAAGCTGTGAACGATCTGAGAGACAAGGCAAGAAGGCCCTTCTATGCCATCAAAAGGAACATAGAATTAGGATCTGGCTAAAAATACCAATTAGGATCTGGCAAAAAATACTTGAATCAGTTATAGAACCCATTGCCCTTTATGGTTGTGAGGTCTAGAGTCCGCTCACCAACCAAACATTCACAAAATGGGACAAACACCAAATTGAGAGCCTGCAGAATTCTGCAAAAATATCCTCAGTGTACGTAAAACACCAAATAATGCACGCTTTTATACTGATAACAAGTTCAAACAGGTGCCATTAATACAGGTAACGAGTGGAGGACAGAGGAGCCTCTTAAAGAAGAAGTTACAGGTCTGTGAGAGCCAGAAATCTTGCTTGTTTGTAGGTGACCAAATACTTATTTTCCACCATAATTTGCAAATAAATTCATTACAAATCCTACAATGTGATTTTCTGGATTTTTTTTCCTCATTTTGTCTGTCATAGTTGAAGTGTACCTATGATGAAACTTACAGGCCTCATCTTTTTAAGTGGGAGAACTTGCACAATTGGTGGCTGACTAAATACTTTTTTGCCCCACTGTATATATAATATGACATTTGAAATGTCTTTATTCTTTTGGAACTTCTGGGAGTGTAATGTTTACTGTTCATTTGCATTGTTTATTTCACTTTTGTTTATTATCTACTTCACTTGCTTTGGCAATGTTAACAGATGTTTCCCATGCCAATAAAGCCCCTTGAATTTAATTTAATTGAGAAAAAGAGAGAGGAAGAGAGAGAGAGAAAGAGAGAAGAAGAGGAGATAAGCATGATGGTCCCAGGGAAGTAGTAGTGGAGGAGAGGAGACTATAGAGCCTTCAAACTCTGGACCTCCAAGCCACTTCCATTGCATTTGTTCATTGTTCCCCTCTAATCAGGAAATTATTTGGACCTGGGACACAAAGGTGTGTGCAGTTAATGATCAGGTAAAACAGAAAAGCAGCAGGCTCTGGACCTTGTAGGGTAAGAGTTGAGTAGCCCTGCTATAGAGGATGTTAAGAGCAGGAGTTAAAGAGGAGAGGGAAATAAAAAAGAAGGATGTGCTCAGAAATGACAGAGGAAATATGTTCTACTCAGATGTTACAGTACCTGCAGATTGTACAGTATGTGTCTGTCAGTAGACAGAGCTCTGAGTGTTATGTGAAGACAGAGTTAAGATGAAGGGAAACACTCAGTAACAGACTGAGGAGGCAGTCCTCAATAGGAAGGTGAAACCCAAATAAACGTGGCTTTAAATACAACCAACCACCAGGGAGAAGGCAGAGGAGAGCAGAGGGACACACAGCTTCATCTAATAAAATGAACATTTCACAGCAGGGAGCTAATCAAATCTAATCTAATCAAATCAAATCGAGTCAAATCGAATTAAATCAAATCAAATCTAACAGAGATCCAAATAAAGAGGGACTGGGGAACACAGCAAGAGATACAGACGTACTTTACCTATTTGCACATCGTATATAGACATATATATACATAATATGACATTTGAAATGTCTTTATCCTTTTGGAACTCTGTGAGTGTAATTTTTACTGTTCGTTTTTATTGTTTACTTCACTTTTGTTTATTATCTACTTCACTTGTTTTGGCAATGTTAACATATGTTTCCCATGCCAATAAAGCCCTTGAATTGAATTGAGTTGAGAGACAGAGAGTGAATAGAGCGAGGGAGAGAGAGGGAGAGAGATAGATGAGGGGAAATGTAGTTGATGAAGACTCACAGCAGAGGAATGGAGAGCAGCGTGAGATGCTGAGGGGAACGAGAGATGACAGTTACAGAAGCGAAGACAGCCAAGACGTTATGAGCTAGCTCCAGTTAGAAAAATCTATTTAGCAATAAGATGTGCAAATATACTGTGTATCTGCAGGGTACTGTGATGATTCCACACACAGTCATCTGCAATACGTAACTAAGTTTATTGAAGGCGAGATGAGTGCAACATGCCCTGATAGATTGGATTTGACATTCCCCATTCCAAACTGTGATATCATTAATGGGCTTCGCATGAGTCATTCTGTCAGTTATTCAACGTAGCGTGTATCACGTCAGAGGAATTGACAGGTCCTACTTCAGTCAAAAATGACATCTTTGAACTTGATTGTAAGTAATGAAGATTGTAAGTGAGAAAAGAGAGGTGAGGAGAGAGAGACAGTATGAGATAAAGAGAAAGAGAGAGGGTCAAGAGAAAAATAAAAAGTAAAGAGAGAGTGGAAAGAGAGTGAGAGAGAGGGAGAGAGAGACAGGAAGAGAGAAAGAGAGAGAGAGTCAAAGAGAAAATGACCAAACACTCTTTTCCCTGACTGGAAGAAAGACACTGCCAGGGGAGCAGGGAGGAGAAAGAGAGAGTCTCAGAGAATAAGTATTACAAGTGGTGTCTACAGCTTTCAACACTGCTTTGCCCCATGTTGTGTAAAACAGTCTTGTCTTGGAGGCAGGACCAGGTAGAGAGGGAACAAAAGAGAGGGACAGAGAAGAGAGAAATAATGGAAAGGCTATTATAAATGTTTCATTAAGTTTCCAGGCACTACACCACATCAAAGCTTCTCCGACAGGGAGAGAGGGGCAGAGAGGGGGAGAAGGTGGATGAGAGATAGGGAGAGAGAGAAGTAGGCACAGGATGTTCTAATTAACTTCACAGTCATCTGCTCACCGAACTCGGTCCGCTCATACATTCTCTGTGTGTCTGCCCTGCCCACTGTCTGTGTGTGCCTTGTAAATTCATCAGTGCAGTGCGCTTGGAGAGAGAGAAGCGGCCCTGACTAACTGTAAGCTAACCAGAGAGGTCTGTCCTCTCCATCATGGCACAGGGGGGCTCACTTAAACAAGTAGAGAGAGGAGGGGGAAATAGGAGAGGAGCAGGAAGAGTGAAAGAGCAAGGAAAAGAGTGTCAGAGGGAGGAAAAAGGAAGAGGGAGCCCTGAGGTGCCACCACACCCTTAAGGAGAAAGAGAAAACAAAGACCCACCCTTCTCTTCTCTTTTCTGTTGCCTCACACAGCTTTCCTCTCCTCCCCCTTTTTTCTGCTGCTCCCTTCATCTCCTAACTGTGTGTTTGCATTAAAGAGTGAGGAACTTCTGTGAGTGTAATGTTTACTGTTCATTTTTATTGTTTATTTCACTTTTGTGTATCATCTACTTCACTTGCTTTGGCAATGTTAACATATGTTTCCCATGCCAATAAAGCCCTTAAATTGAATTTACTTGACAGAGAGAAAGAGAGGGAGAGGAACCAAGCAGTTTTTTTCATCAGTGATACTGTTTTGATTAAAGGTAAGCATTAGTCTATATTACACATTATAAACTGGGTGGTTCGAGCCCTGAATGTTGATTGGCTGAAAGCCGTGGTATATGAGACTGTATACCATGGGTATGACAAAACATTTATTTTTACTGTCATAATTACGTTTGTAAACAGTTTATAATAGCATAAGGCACCTCGGGGGTTTGCGGTATATGGCCAATTTACCACGGCTAAGGGCTGTATCCAGGCACTCCGTGTTGTGTCGTGCTAAGAACAGCCCTTAGCCGTGGTATATTGTCCATATACCACACCCCCTCGAGCCTTATTGCTTAAATGACTCACTGGCTGATTGATATGTATCATTGATAGCAGATCTTTTAGAATCCCTGAAACCCATGGGGTAATAATGGCACTTAGTATCGTATCAAGCCATTGACACTATCCAGGACTACTGTCTACAGCTGGCAACCCAACCCAGGGCCCCACGGGGTAAACTCACTTGGTGGAAGGAAAACAGGCAGTGAATTTTGATTAGCAGATGTACACTGCCTTCAGAAACCCCTCAACTTTTCCACATTTCATGGTGTGCATGAATGTCAAAGTGGAATAATTTATTTCTTAATTTTTTACAAATTAATTCTAAATTAATAGATGAAGTTTCTTGAGTCAAAAATTATTCAACCCCTTAGTTATGGCAAACCTAGTTCAGGAGTAAATGTTTGCTTAAAAAGTGGCATAATAAGTTGCATGGACTCTGTGTGCAATAATAGTGTTTAGCATTATTTTTTAATGGCTACCTCATCTCTGTACCCCACACATACAATTATCCATAAGGTTTCTAAGTTGAGCAGTGCATTTCAAACACAGACTCAACCACAAAGACCAGGGAGGTTTTCCAATGTATCGCAAAGAAGGGCACCTATTGGTAGATGGGTAAAAATAAAAAAGCAGACACTGAATATCCATTCGAGCATGGTGAAGTTATTAATTACACTTTTCAATGTTGTTTCAATACACCCAGTCACTACAAAAATACAGGTGTCTTACCTAACTCAGTTGCCAGAGAGGAAGGAAACCACTCAGGGATTTCACTGRGAGGCCAACGGAGACTTTAAAACAGTTTAATGACTGTGATAGGAAAAAAACTGTTAATGTGGGATGCAACCTAGCTCTTTAGCTCCCCCGGAGAAAATGTATTATTTGGGTCAACTTGTCACGTAAGTCTAAAAGTGACGCTGTTGCTTCGTTAGCTTCATACATAAATCCCGATAAACAACACTTGCATTCATGTGCTACCTAATCAAATCAGCTCTGCTTGTCACGATCGCTTTGATGAGAAAGAGTGGACCAAGGCGCAGCGTGTGAGAAATAAATCTTCTTTTAATGAAGAAAAAACAAACACTTACTAAATGAACAAAAAAAAACGTGACGAACTAAGTGCACACATGCAACATAGAACATAGACAATTACCCACAAAACCCCAATGCCTATGACTGCCTTAAATATGGCTCTCAATCAGAGACAATGAACCACAGCTGCCTCTAATTGAGAACCAATCTAGGCAGCCATAGACATACAAACACCTAGACAAGACACTGACCCATTTACCATACAAAACCCCTAGACAATACAAAAACACATACATTCCCCATGTCACACCCTGACCTAACTAAAATAATATAGAAAACAAAGAATACTAAGGCCAGGGCGTGACACTGCTTTTCAATTCAATAAGCAATTTTTTAATAAGCAGTTTCACATAGCCAGTCATGTGATAGGAGAAAACTGTTAATGACTGTGATAGGAGAAAACTGTTAATGACTGTGATAGGAGAAAACTGTTAATGACTGTGATAGGAGAAAACTGTTAATGACTGTGATAGGAGAAAACTGTTAATGACTGTGATAGGAGAAAACTGTTAATGACTGTGATAGGAGAAATCTGTTAATGGCTGCGATTGGAGAAAACTGAGGATGGATCAACAACTTTGTAGTTACTCCACAATACTAATCCATGTGACAGAGTGAACAGAAGGAAGCCTGTACAGAATAAAAATATTCCAAAATATGCATCCTGTTTGCAAAAAGGCAGGTAATACTGCAAGAAATGTGGCAAAGCAATTCACTTTTTGTCCTGAATACAAAATGTTATGTTTGGGGCAAATCCAATACAACACATTGCTGAGTACCACTCTCCATATTTTCAAGCATAGTGGTAGCTGCATCATGTTATGGGTATGCTTGTAATCGTTAAAGACTGGGGAGTATTTCAGGATACAAAATAAATGTAATGGTGCTAAACACAGGCAAAATCCTAGAGGAAAACCAGGTTCAGTCTGCTTTCCACCAGACACTGGGAGATGAATTCACCTTTCAGCAGGACGATAACCTAAAACACAAGGCCAAATCTACACTGGAGTTGCTTACCAAGAAGACAGTGAATGTTCCTGAGTGGCTGAGTTACAGTTTTGACTTAAATCTGCTTGAAAATCTATGGTTAGACCTGAATATGGTTGTCTAGCAATGATCAACAACCAATTTGACAGAGCTTGAAGAATTTTTTAAAGAACAATAGGCAAATGTTCCACAATCCAGGTGTGGAAAGCTTTTAGATACTTACCCAGAAAGACTCACAGCTGTAATCGCTGCCAAAGGTTTTTCTACAAAGTATTGACTCAGGGGTGTGAATACTTATGTAAATTAGATATTTCTGTATTTCATTTTCAATACATTTGAAAACATTTCTTAAAACATGTTTTCACTTTGTCATTATGGGGTATTGGGTTTAGATGGGTGAGAAAAAACATATTTTTAATCCATTTTGAATTCAGGCTGAAACACAATAAAATATTGAGGGGTAGGAATACTTACTGAAGGCACTGCAATCAAAATATGTCAGAGATGACAGTTGAAAAGGAAAAAAAATAAAAACATTTATTTTCCAAGAACAGTATAGAGATGGAATAGAACATTAATTAGAGATGTGACATTTGGGTGAACAAAGGAACGTTACTTCAGCTTGTTACCCTGATTGAAGGCATTCAGTTGTACAACTGACTAGGTATCCCCCATTCCCTTTTGCTGATTAAAATCATTCTATTTCTCTGAGAAGGGAGTGCACTACGTAGGGGATAGGGTACAATGTGGGATGCAACCTAGCTCTTTAGCTCCCCCGGATAAAATGTATTATTTGGGTCAACTTGTCACGTAAGTCTAAAAGTGACGCTGCTGCTTCGTTAGCTTCATACATAAATCCTGATAAACAACACTTGCATTCATGTGCTCCCTAATCAAATCAGCTCTGCTTTTCAATTCAATAAGCACATTTTTTGTTTCACATAGCCAGTCATGTGCTTTAATCCCAGTTAAAGGGTTCAATACATGCTGAGAATAACATTTACCTTACAATGGGTGACCAGAGACCATTTTTTATGCAATTTTACAGGCATTACACTCATATCAAAAATATTTTTCAAATAAGAATTGTGGCTAAAATTAATCATATTTCAAAGATGATACATGAGCATGTCCTTCAAGCATTGTATTAGTAATGTATACGTGCTGCTGTCTGAGCTGTCAGTGCTGTCTGTGCTGTCTAAGCTGTCTGTGTTTCCCTGATAAGTATGGACCTTACTACACACAAAGGGAACTGCCAACCATGAGAATCAACTTTTGAACTGTCACCAGAGGATAATGACKTTCCCTTCAAGGGTCTGGTTTCTCTCAACATGTCCTCCTGTCATGTCCTCTAAACAGAACAGAGGAGGCTTTCACTGACACTGTCTTTGTCCCAGGGATTCTTGAAAGACGGTACATTCTCCCCAAAATATTTGTTTTAATATGAACATTTTAAATATACACTACCAGTCAAAAGTTTGGACACACCTACTCATTCAAGGGTTTTTCTTTATTTTTACTATTTTCTACATTCTAAAATAATAGTGAAGACATCAAATCAAATCAAAGTTTATTTGTCACCTTACAGTGACATGCTTACTTACAGGCTCTAACCAATGGTGCGGGAAAAAAAGGTATGTGTGTGTGTGTGTAGGTAAGTAAAGAAATAAAACAACAGTAAAACAACATTTGAAAAAAGAGTAGCAAGGCTATATACAGACACCGTTTAGTCAGGCTTATTGAGGTAGTATGTACATGTAGGTATGGTTAAAGTGACTATGCAAATATGATGAACAGAGAGTAGCAGAAGCGTAAAAAGAGGGGTTGGCGGGTGGTGGGACACAATACAGATAGCCCGGTTAGCCAATGTGCGGGAGCACTGGTTGGTCGGGCCAATTTAGGTAGTATGTACATGAATGTATAGTTAAATTGACTATGCATATAAGATAAACAGAGAGTAGCAGCAGCGTAAATGAGGGGTTGTGGGGGGGCACACAATGCAAATAGTCCGGGTAACCATTGGTTACCTGTTCAGGAGTCTTATGGCTTGGGGGTAAAAACTGTTGAGAAGCCTTTTTGTCCTAGACTTGGCACTCCGGTACCGCTTGCCATGCGGTAGTAGAGAGAACAGTCTATGACTGGGGTGGCTGGGGTCTTTGACAATTTTTAGGGCCTTCCTCTGACACCGCCTGGTGTAGAGGTCCTGGATGYCAGGCAGCTTTGCCCCAGTGATGTACTGGGCCGTACGCACTACRCTCTGAAGTGCCTTGCGGTCGGAGGCRGAGCAATTGCCGTACCAGGCAGTGATGCAACCGGTCAGGATGCTCTCGATGTTGCAGCTGTAGAAACTTTTGAGGATCTCAGGACCCATGCCAAATCTTTTTAGTTTCCTGAGGGGGAATAGGCTTGAAATAACTATGAAGACTATGAAATAACACATATGGAATCATTCATTACCAGATTCAGCTGAGCTCAAACACATTAAGAAGGAAAGAAATTCTACAAATTAACTTTTAACAAGGCATACCTGTTAATTGAAATGCATTCCAGGTGACTACCACATGAAGCTGGTTAAGAGAATACCAAGCGTGTGCAAAACTGTCAGTAAGGCAAAGGGTGGCTACTTTCAAGAATCTGAAATATAAAATATATTTTCATTTGTTTAACACTTTTTTGGTTACTACATGATTCCTACATGTGTTATTTCATAGTTTTGTCTTCACTATTATTCCACAATGTAGAAAATATAAAAAATAAAGAAAAACCCTTGAATGAGTAGGTGTGTCCAAACTTTTGACTGGTASTGTATTTTATGATAGACCAAAGTATCAGCTATCACGCCATATAAATGAACAATCTCCTAATAAAAAAAAAATGCGTTCATAAAATGCAACTAACTGAATTTATGTCAACTCTCACCAAAAAAAGGCATTTCATTTTTACAATTATTGTCAAGCAAGTGTTTAAATGCCTTGATTGTTTAACTATAAACATTAGATTATTTAAATATGTAATACAAATCTCCAAACTAGTTTTTGTTTTGTTTTGTAGCTCTATTACATGCTCCAGGGTTCATTTTAGTTAGCATTTTGGCATGTTTTTCTAGATTTAGAACATGAAACAACATTATAAAGAAAACGCTATCCCTTAGGTCTAGCACAGCAAATACTTCAGTTGTTTATTCATATGTTAAAGAACAGGGATTCAAATCTTTTTTCCAGAATATTGACAAAAACATTTACTCAGTCGATGAGGGAGTTGACTGCAGATTCTCAAAACAGACATATTTTTGACTCTTAAAATAAAAGTTCAATACAAACATTGGTAAAACATGGAAAATCATTCATTTGAAAATCCCCTCTGACTGAGTTGACGTTTGACAACAATCTGACGAAGTTGATCTTTTACGGAGTTGACACATTTTTTATTTTCCTTCTTCATTCAAGTGGTATAAACAGCGAATAGCAGCCCATTTCCTATGTTGTGCACTACTTTTTTACCATGGCCCATACTGCAATATATAGGGAATAGGATTCCATTTGGGATAGTCACACTGTGTCTATGTCCCTCAACCAGTTCCTCGGTAAGCATTCAGTTAGGAACAGGAATAAAACCAGCCAGACTCCAAACTAGCACACATCCAGATGCAATAGCCTGGGAAATTGCACTAAAAAGAGAAGCGTAATTGGTTTTATTGACTGTCTCAGTGCAATAAAGAATGTATTGTAGTGTTGATGACAATAGATTAGCGACTGTGTGTGTGTGCACATCTGTGTGTGCTTGTGGGTGTGTGAGTGCGTGTGTCTGTGTGATTAGATCAGGTGGATAATGAAGCTAGTGACAGAGATCAGATCAGTGGAAAGCTATCCTGCCAGATATGCATTTTAAAACATTGCGATTACGTGGATTGCAATGGGTATTTTGGTCTTTTATTAGGATCCCCATTAACTGTCGCAAAAGCAGAAGCTACTCTTCCTGGGGTCCGCACAATAGACATCAATAGACAAGAACAGCTCAAGGACAGAACTACATATATATGTTTTTAAAGGCACACGTATTTAATTATTTTATTTAACGCTGATTTAACTAGGCAAGTCAGTTAAGAATAAATTCTTATTCACAATGATGGCCTACCCCGGCCAGACACTAACCCGGACGACGCTAGGCCAATTGTGGGCAGCCCTATGGGACTCCCAATCACGGCCGGTTGTGATACAGCATGGAATCGAACCAGGGTCTGTAGAGACGCCTCTAGCACTGAGATGCAGTGCCTTAGACTGCTGCGCCTACATATCAATACCAATACATACACACAAACTATCTAGGCCAAATAGGGGAAAGGCGTTGTGCTGTGAGGTGTTGCTTTATCCGTTTTTTAAAACCAGGTTTGCTTCTCATTTGAGCAATATGAGATGAAACGGAGTTCTGTGCAATAATAGCTCTGTATAATACTGTACAATTTATTGAATTTGATCTATATTTGGGGACTGTGAAAAGACCCCTGGCGGCATGTCTGGTGGGTTAAGTGTGTGTCAGAGCTGTGTGTAAGTTGACTATGCAAACAATTTGGGATTTTCAACACATTAATGTTTCTTTTAAAAAGAAGAATTGATGCAGTCAGTCTCTCCTCAACTCTTAGCCAAGAGAGACGGGCATGCATAGTATTTATATCAGCCCTCTGATTACAATGAAGAGCATGATGTGTCACTCTGTTCTGGGCCAGCTGCAGCTTAACTAGGTCTTTCCTTGCAGCACTCGACCACACGACTGGACAATAATCAAGATAAGACAAAACTAGAGCCTGCAGGACTTTCTTTTTGGAATGTGGTGTCAAAAAAGCAGAGCATCTCTGTATTACGGACAGACCTCTCCCCATCTTTAAAACCATTGAATCTATATGTTTCGACCATGACAGTTTATAACCTAAGTAATTTAGTCTCCTCAACTTGTTCAACAGCCACACCGTTCATTACCAGATTCAGCTGAGGTCTAGAATTTAGGGAATGATTTCTACCGATTTCTACTGCTCTTAGTTTTAGAGATGTTCAGGACCAGTTTATTACTGGCCAGCCACTCCAAAACATAGATGAATGTGTCATCTCAAAGCTATAGTATGTTTGATTGTGCTCATTTACTACAAATGGCATAGCACAATCCGAGATGGAAGTTACTGTAAGCATGCTTGGCAATCAGGTAATGTGTTATTTTGTATTCCCATAAATTGACAAATTCTCTGTGGTACCAAATATAATGCTCTTATACAAGGCATGGTAATAAAAATACTTTATGTCAGATTTGAAATTCAATCAAAATGGAGAAAAAGAGTAAATGCACTTTGAACATGGATATCCCCTCTCGGCACCACAGATTTCTCCTCTCCTCCTCTACAAATCCCTTCAGTGCACTCAACCAAAACACATTCTTATCCTTTCACCATATCTCATATTTTTCAACACTATTTGTTCCTGATGCCTCTCTGCTCATTCCCAATTTTACTTCCACCTTTTAATATTTATCACCTTGTCTCAACCTCTCTATCCCTCTCTCCTTCCCTCTCTCCCTCCCTCCCTCGCCTCCCCCGTATCTCATTCGCCCCTAGTTCGCTCCCTTACCCCATTTCTGTCATTAGATATTTGAGGCCGCTGAAGAAATGCCTGTCTGACTTCAAACGCCTCTCTGTCTATTCTTCTCCTCCCCGTGTCAACTGCTAGGGAGGCATGGCATAGCTCCTGATATCAACCCTCTCTTCCCCTTCTCTCTCTTCACTCTCACTCAATTAAATTCAATATAAAGGCTTTATTGGAATGGGAAACACATGTAACATTGCCAAAGCAAGTGAACTAGATAACAAACAAAAGTGAAATAAACAATAAAAATTAACAGTAACAATTACACTCACAAAAGTTCGAAAAGAATAAAGACTTTTCAAATGTCATATTATCTGAAAACAGTTAAAGTACAAAAGGGAAAATAAATAAACAAAAATATGGGTTGTATTTACAATGGTGTTTGTTGTTGTCATTTTGTTGTCACTTGTTGTAATTTTCTTGTGGCAAACAGGTCAGAAATCTTGCTGCTGTGATGGCACACTGTGGTATTTCACCCATTAGATATGGGAGTTTATCAAAATTGGGGTTGTTTATGAATTCTTTGTGGGTCTGTGTAATCTGAGGGAAATATGTGACTCCAATATGGTCATACATTTGGCAGGAGGTTAGGAAGTGCAGCTCAGTTTCACCCTCATTTTGTGGTCAGTGTGCACACTCTTGAGAGCCAGGTCTGCCTACGACGGCCTTTCTCAATAGCAAGCCTACGCTCACTGAGTCTGTACATAGTCAAAGCTTTCCTTAATTTTGGGTCAGTCACAGTGGTCAGGTATTCTGCCACTGTGTACTCTCTGTTTAGGGCCAAATAGAATTCTTGTTTGCTCAGTTTTTTTGTTAATTCTTTCCAATGTGTCAAGACTCTGTGGGGTCTGTTTGTGTTTGTGAACGACTCTTTCTCTCTCCTTTAATTTCTCCTTGTCTTTTGGGATCTATATATCTCTTTCTTTTGCTCTTACTCCATTGCTCTTTATCTCTCCCATTCTTTGCCCTATCTCCTTCCCTTTCACCGTTGACTATACATTGTATGTTGCTTGGGGCTATCAGGCCATCTCAGAATGTACAGGAAAGCAATTGTAAATGTCTGTACTGTTACTAAATTCATGTATTTCACCAATTTGTTAAGATGTGCGACAAGGTAASATTATAAGAAATGTAGGTATTGTGTTATGAATACAGGAGCAGAATATAAATGTATAAAGGCATTTATGTACAGAGGGGAAAATACAACTTACAATCTGAGTGGAAGCATTAGAGTGTAAGAATATGACTGCAGTGATGCAACCAAATGAAACCTTTTAACAGAGTGTGTTCAAGTTCCACTAGTGAGTTTCTCAGAGGGCGGGCAACAGTCTCCTGACTGGCTGCTATCTGTTGCATCACAGTGTGTTGAGAGAGTCTCTCTCTCTCTCCCTCTTGCTCTCTCTCTACCTATAGCACAGACTCACTGTGAATCAGGGCAGAATAGAGAGAGAAGAGGGAGTCAAATAGAGAGAGAGGAGAGAGAAAGAAAATAGAGAGAGAGAGGAAGAGAGAAATAGAGATAGGGAGAGGAGGGCCTACAGCAGCGTCTAGATCTTCTGCACAGATCCTGTCAGACCTGGGCCCTGACTGTAAATCTCAGTAAGACAAAAATAATGGTGTCCCAAAAAAGGTCTAGTTGCCAGGACCACAAATACAAATTCCACCTAGACACCGTTGCCCTAGAGCACACAAAAAAACAAAACATACCTCGGCCTAAACATCAGCACCACAGGTAACTTCCACAAAGCTGTGAACGATCTGAGAGACAAGGCAAGAAGGGCCTTCAATGCCATCAAAAGGAYAAAAAAAATTTGACATACCAATTAGGATCTTGCTAAAAATACTTGAATCATTTATAGACCCCATTGTCCTTTATGGTTGTGAGGTCTGGGGTCCGCTCACCAACCAATAATTCACAAAATGGGACAAACACCAAATTGAGACTCTACAGAAATATCCTCAGTGTACAACGTTAAACGTAAAATTCTACAACCACCTAAAAGGAAGCGATTCCCAAACCTTCCATAACAAAGCTGGTCCTGGGGCTCTGTTCACAAACACAAACAGACCCCATAGAGCCCCAGGACAGAAACACAATTAGACCCAACCAAATCGTAAGAAAACAAAAAGATAATTACTTGACACATTGGAAAGAATTAACAAAAATACTGAGCAAACTAGAATGCTATTTGGCCTTAAACAGTGAGTACACAGTGGCAGAATACCTGACCACTGTGACTGACCCAAAATTAAGGAAAGCTTTGACTATGTACAGACTCAGTGAGCGTAGGCTTGCTATTGAGAAAGGCCGTCGTAGGCAGACCTGGCTCTCAAGAGAAGACAGGCTGTGCGCACACTACCCACAAAATGAGGTGGAAACTGAGCTGCACTTCCTAACCTCCTGCCAAATGTATGACCATATTGGAGTCACATATTTCCCTCAGATTACACAGACCCACAAAGAATTCATAAACAACCCCAATTTTGATAAACTCCCATATCTATTGGATGAAATACCACAGTGTGCATCACAGCAGCAAGATGTGTGAGCTGTTGCCACAAGAAAATGCCATTATAAATACAACCTTTATTTATTTATTTTCCCAACTATTTTCATATCACTACAACACTGTATATAGACATAAGATGATGTTTGAAATGTCTTTATTTTTTTGGAACTTGTGTGAGTGTAATATTTACTGTTCACTTTCTATTGTTTATTTCACTTTTGTTTATCAATTTCACTTGCTTTGGCAATGAAAACATTTCCCATGCCAATAAAGCCCCTTGAATTGAATTGAATTGAAAGAAGGAGTTAGGGCAGGGGCAGGGGAGGAGGCCATGTTTCTCTAATCACCTTCATGTCCATCCAGACACTTCAAAGAGAGGTAGCAATCATATGATCCACGACATCTGTTGAGAAGAGGAGCACCATTGCCTACAGCTGGTGACTCATGCAGCGACTCAAAGCAGAGGGGAACGAGGGATGAAGAGAGAGAAATGAAGAGGGAGAGAGAGATAGAGTTCTGAGTGTACTCTGAAATTGAGCTAGAATACATTACTGATGCATACATTAAACATAACCATAAAAAATGGAAGCCCTTTGACTCTCTGCGTTTGCAGGGCTATGTTATAATTGAATTTTTAAATATACATTCTGATAAAGGTTGGATTTTTTATTTTAGGGTCGTATATATGTTTTTTGTTGAATAGAGGGAGAGATGAATAACGCATTACCATAGGGAGCCCCTGCCTGGACCATCTCAGCTCTGGGCTTCAATACATTAGTAGCAGGTTGCAAATAGGCTGAAAATAATACCATTCATCATCATTCAATCAAACATGCATTGTATGTGGAGCTAGGCGCCATGCATGATAAACCAGGCCCTGAGTTTCTGCTGTCCACCACCCCCAGAGTTCTCCTCCGATCACTTTGTGATACACAGCTCACTATGGAGATTAGATGTTCACCATAGTGAGCTGTGTCTAGTCTAGCTTTGTTCCCTCGGAGAACCAATGTTTCACATGGTAAGTCACATGGTCAGTGTGGAAGAATTCTTGGCTCTAATTAGAAAGCCTCAAGTCCATTATAAATGGAACAATAAGAAAGGTACATGACATGCTTAATAAATTAATATTCTCTCAGAATGAGTGAGTCGTCAATCAATCAATCAAATGTATTTTATAAAGCATTTTTACATCAGCAGTTGTCACAAGTGCTTTACAGAAACCCCAAAGAGCAAGCAATGCAGATGAAATAGCACAGTGGCTAGGAAAAACTCCCTAGAAAGGCAGTGTGGATCTATATGCGGCTCATATTTTCCCCTGGGTCCTACTGGTCCTATTGTCTCTTATTTGTTCAACATGATAGAATATGCTAATCATGTCACCAATGTAAAATAAAATTACAAATTCGTTGTGTGAATTCACAAAACTAGCTTTGAAAAAACTKATCGGGAAACCCTTTAAATCACAGTTCACATGGTTATGCCTATAATGATGATTGGATAATGAAATCATACATAATGCATATTCATGTAGCCTTTATGTTGTAAGTGCACCCCCGTGTCTTGGATGATAAGATTGTGTACTAAGATAAGAGTGAATACAGTCTTCCTTCTTATCAAGACAAAACAGAGAAATTACCATAATATTATTTAACATATATTTTTTTATATCAAGTCTCGTTTTCATTCGACTGTTAACCAGATTTTCTCTGTCATATCGACTGAAGCTGTGAATCAGGTTCCTCTCTGTGTATGTGTGTGTGTGTGTGTATGTGTGTGCGTGTGTGTGCGTGTGTATCTGCGCGCATGTGTGCTTGCGCGCAAGTGTGTGTGTTAGTGTGTGTGTGTGTGTGCAGTGTGTGTGTGTGTGCTTGTGTGTGTGTGTGTGTCAGTCTCTGTCTGTGTTCGGCTGACAGTCTCTATCCCAGCCTTCAGTCCTGAGGGTTCCTTTCTCTTCGTGCCTTTGACAGACGTGTCTGCCTTATTTTCCACCCTCCTCTCCACATGGCACTTTCAAGTCCAAGCCCAAACTCATGATTGGCCACAACAAGCAAACACGGAACGCTTGTTTACTTCCTGCCAACAAGTTAACACTGCCTGCCTCTCATGTAGGAGGATATGGGCTGTGCTGTCTTGTCAAAGAAACGTAAGTAAGTAAACAATCTGCATCTCCTGAATCAGAAGAAGCTCATCCAGCTGGGTGGGCAGGCAATGTTGTGCCGGTATGCTCAATGATGCAGCTTCGGTATGTGACGCACACCGACCCTGTTCTCCCCCTCTCTCCCCATCTCCCCTCTGCCAGACTGAGTCTGGGCTGGGTGAGGAGGGGGAGAGAGGGGGAGAAAGGGTTGGCCACAGCCCAAGAGTGTGTTAATTTAACAAACAAACAACAAACCCCTGCCACGTAACATTATTTTAATTGGGGACTGCATGTTTGCTCGCCAGATGAATCTGTGCTATTCGGTTTAGCAACATGCGAAAACAAAACATTCCTCTTTTTCCACTGAGGAGAGAGAGAATGATAGGATTTCTGTGGATTTGACACTGTAACAGCTCCAGCATCCGAGTGGACACGTTGCAGCTCTCCGAGTCAGAGCAGAGAGAGTGTGTGTTGCAATTTATTCCATACATTTGTTCAACGCTCGTGTCTGGTTGCACTGGGTTAGGACGCAGTGACATTCAGCCTGTACTTGTTGTCAGAATGTCTGAGATAGTCAGGGAAAAGTGGGTTCAAATTAACTTGAGGCTAGATGGAATGTACAATTGAGTGTGCCCAAAGCAAAAATAAATAAATGTATTACAACACTGGAAATCTGTAATGCTCGCTTAGATCATGTCAGGCAGCTCATATACAGTTGAAGTCGGAAGTTTACGTACACTTAGATTGGAGTCATTAAAACTTGTTTTTCAACCACTCAACACATTTCTTGTTAACAGACTATAGTTTTGGCAAGTCAGTTAGGACATCTACTTTGTGCATGACACAAGTCATTTTTCCAACAATTGTTTACAGACAGATTATTTCACTTATAATTCACTGTATCACAATTCCAGTGGGTCAGAAGTTTACAAACACTAAGTTGACTGTGCCTTTAAACAGTTTGGAAAATTCCAGAAAATGATGTCATGGCTTTAGAAGCTTCTGATAAGCTAATTGACAGCATTTGAGTCAATTGGAGATGTACCCGTGGATATATTTAAAGGCCTACCTTCAAACTCAGTGCCTCTTTGCTTGACATCATGGGAAAATCAAAAGAAATCAGCCAAGACCTCAGAAAAAAAATTGTAGACCACAAGTCTGTTTTATCCTTGTGAGCAATTTCCAAACGCCTGAAGGTACCACGTTCATCTGTACAAACAATAGTACGCAAGTATAAACACCATGGGACCACGCAGCAGTCATACCGCTCAGGATGGAGACACGTTCTGTCTCCTAGAGATTAACGTACTTTGGTGCGAAAAGTGAAAATCAATCCCAGAACAACAGCAAAGGACCTTATGAAGTTGCTGGAGGAAACAGGTACAAAAGTATCTATATCCACAGTAAAACGGGCCCTATATCGACATAACCTGAAAGGCCGCTCAGCAAGGAAGAAGCCACTGCTCCAAACCGCCTAAAAAAAACTGACTACGGTTTGRAACTGCACATGGGGACAAGGATCATACTTTTTGGAGAAATGTCCTCTGGTCTGATGAAACAAAAATAGAACTGTTTGGCCATGATGACCATCGTTATGTTTGGAGGAAAAAAGGGGGAGACTTGCAAGCCAAAGAACACCATCCCAACCGTGAAGCACGGGGGTGGCAGCATCATGTTGTGGGGGTGCTTTGCTGCAAGAGGGACAGGTGCACTTTACCAAATAGATGGCATCATGAGGTAGGAAATTTATGTGAACATATTGAAGCAACATCTCAAGACATCAGTCCGGAAGTTAAAGCTTGGTCGCAAATGGGTCTTCCAAATGGACAATGACCCCAAGCATACTTCCAAAGTTGTGGCAAAATGGCTTAAGGACAACAAAGTCAAGGTATTGGAGTGGCCATCACAAAGCCCTGACCTCAATCCTATAGAAAATTTGTGGGCAGAACTGAAAAAGCATGTGCGAGCAAGGAGGCCTACAAACCTGACTCAGTTACACCAGCTCTGTCGAGAGGAGTGGGCCAAAATTCACCCAACTTATTGTGGGAAGCTTGTGGAAGGCTACCCAAAACGTTTGACCCAAGTTAAACAATTTAAAGGCAATGCTACCAAATACAAATTGAGTCTATGTATACTTCTGACCCACTGGGAATGTGATGAAAGAAATAAAAGCTGAAATAAATAATTATCTCTACTATTATTCTGACATTTCACATTTTTATAATAAAGTGGTGATCCTAACTGACCTAAGTAAGGAAATTTTTACTTGGATTAAATGTCAGGAATTGTGAAAAACCGAGTTTAAATTTATTTGGCTAAGGCGTATGTAAACTTCCGAGTTCAGCTGTATCTTCTTCAGCTATGGTTAATGAGTGTGGGTACGTGTCTTCGTGTGTGCGTGTATGTGTGTGTGTGCGCAACCTGGACTCAGGGGTAGATGAACATAGTAAATGTAAACGCGATAGACTCCAATTAGTATGATATGTTACATTTTGTATAGTATGTATTAATTTGTGGATGTCTATCATCCAGTTCATATAACATATGATATGTACTATTTGCAATTCGCACAATATGTTTCGAATTGTAATTTGTTGTGGCTAACGTTACAGTAGCTAGGTGGCTAACGCTAACATTAGCTAAGTGGCTAATGCTAATGTTAGCTAGATGGCTAACGTTAGCTAGGCTAGGAATTAGTGTTATGGGTTAAGGTTAGGGTGAAGGTTAGGGTTAAGGTTAAGGTTAGGAGTTAGTGTAACGGCGTTCCTCCTCCTCTTCATCCGAAGAGGAGGAGCAGGGATTGAACCAAAATGCAGCGTGATAAGACATGATATTTATTACAAGCAAAAACGAACTAAACTTGATACTACACAAAATAAAAACGAATGAAGACAGACCTGAACTACGAACTTACATGAAACACGAAGAACGCACGAACAGGGAAAACAGACTACATAACCGAACGAACAAAACCAAACCGAAACAGTCCGTGTGGCGTAACATACACAGACACTGACACAGGAGACAACCACCCACACAAACCATGTGAAAAACCTACCTTAATATGATTCTCAATCAGAGGAGATGAAAACCACCTGCCTCTAATTGAGAACCATATTAGGTACCCATTCACCAACATAGAAACAGAAAACATAGACTGCCCCCCAAACTCACGTCCTGACCAGCTAACACATACAAAACTAACAGAAAACAGGTCAGGAACGTGACATAACCCCCCCCCTCAAGGTGCGTACTCTTAACGCACCACCAAAAGTCTAGGGGAGGGTCTGGGTGGGCATCTGACCACGGTGGTGGCTCAGGCTCAGGGCGAGGTCCCCACCCCACCATAGTCATCCCAGCTTACACTTCCCCTTAGAATGACCACCTCTTCTTTTTCCACCCACCTAATTAAGGGCAACACCAAGATAAGGGCAGCTCCGGGACAAGGTAGCTCAGGACAGCGAGGTAGGTCGAGATAGAGAGTAGCTCAGGATAGAGAGGTAGCTCAGGATAGAGAGATAGCTCAGGATAGAGGGGCAACTCCGGACTGAAAGCGCAGCTCCGGACAGAGAGACACGCTCTGGACTGAGAGGCGTTCTTGGATGAATGACGGCTCCGGACGCTCATGGAGGCTGACGGCTCTGGACGCTCATGGCAGGCTGACGGCTCTGGCTGCTCATGGCTCGCTGACGGTTCTGGCTGCTCATGGCTCACTAACGGCTCTGGACGCTCATGGCTCACTGGCGGCTCTGGCAGATCCTGTCTGGTTGGCAGCTCTGGCAGATCCTGTCTGGTTGGCGGCTCTGGCAGATCTGTCTGGTTGGCGGCTCTGGCAGATCCTGTCTGGTTGGCGGCTCTGGCAGATCCTGTCTGGTTGGCGGCTCTGGCAGATCCTGACTGAAGAACGGCTCTAGCGGCTCCTGACTGACGAACGGCTCTGACGGCTCGGAACAGACGGGCGGCTCTAATGGCTCGGGACAGACGGATGGCTCAGACGGCACTGGGCAGACGGAAGGCTCAGATGGCGCTGGGGAGACGGATGGCTCAGATGGCGCTGGGGAGACGGATGGCTCAGATGGCGCTGGGAGACGGATGGCTCAGATGGCGCTGTGGAGACGGATGGCTCTGGCCGGATAAGGCGCACTGTAGACCTGGTGCGTGGTGCCGGAACTGGAGGCACCGGGCTAAGGACACGCACTTTAGGCTAGTGCGGGGACAGGGACAGGGCACACTGGACTCTCAAAGCGTACTATTTGCCTGGTGCGTGGTACCGGCACTGGTGGCCACCGGGCTGAGGGCACGCACATCAGGACGAGTACGGGGAGAAGGAACAGTGTGTACAGGGCTCTGGAGACGCACAGGTGGCTTAGTGCGTGGTGCCGGAACTGGAGCACTGGGCTGGAGACAGCGCACCATAGGAAGAGTGCGTGGAGGAGGAACAGGGCTCTGAAAACGCACTGGAAGCCTGGTGCGTGGTGTAGGCACTGGTGGTACTGGGCTGGGGCGGGGAGGTAGCGCCGGAAATACCGGACCATGCAGGCTACTGGCTCCCTTGAGCACTGAGCCTGCCCAACCTTACCTGGTTGAATGCTCCCCGTCGCCCGCCCAGTGCGGGGAGGTGGAATAACCCGCACCGGGCTATGTAGGCGAACCGGGGACACCATGCGTAAGGCTGGTGCCATGTAAGCCGGCCCAAGGAGACGCACTGGTGGCCAGATATGTAGAGCCGGCTTCATGGCACTTGGCTCAATGCTCAATCTAGCCCTACCAGTGCGGGAGGTGGAATAACCCGCACCGGGCTATGCACACGTACAGGAGACACCGTGCGCTCTACTGCGTAACACGGTGTCTGCCCGTACTCCCGCTCTCCACGGTAAGCATGGGAAGTGGGCGCAGGTCTCCTACCTGCCCTTGGCCCACCACCTCTTATCCCCCCCAAGAATTTTTGGGGTTTCTTCTCGGGCTTCCTTGCTAGCCGCGATTCATAGCTTCGGTTCCTCTCTCCGGTTGCCTCCGTTTCTCCACCGCTCTTGAGCTCGCGCTGCCTCCATCTCCTCACGAGCGCGATATTCACCAATGTGAGCCCAGTGTCCTTTTCCCTCTAATACTCCTCCCAGTCACGAGTCCTGATTACTTGTCCGCTGTTCAAACTCACGCTGCTTGGTTCTGGTATGGTGGGTGGTTCTGTAACGGCGTTCCTCCTCCTCTTCATCCGAAGAGGAGAGCAGGGATTGAACCAAAATGCAGCGTGATAAGACATGATATTTATTAACAAGACAAAAACGAACTAAACTTGATACTACACAAAATAACAAAACGAATGAAGACAGACCTGAACTACGAACTTACATGAAACCGAAGAACGCACGAACAGGGAAACAGACTACATAAACCGAACGAACAAAACCAAACCAAACCGAAACAGTCCCGTGTGGCGTAACATACACAGACACTGACACAGGAGACAACCACCCACAACAAACCATGTGAAAACACCTACCTTAATATGATTCTCAATCAGAGGAGATGAAAACCACCTGCCTCTAATTGAGAACCATATTAGGTCATTCACCAACATAGAAACAGAAACAATAGACTGCCCACCCAAAACTCACGTCCTGACCAGCTAACACATAAAAAACTAACAGAAAACAGGTCAGGAACGTGACAGTTAGGCTAAATAGTTATTTAGGGTTAGGGAAGGATTAGCTAACATGCTAAGTAGAAGTAGTTGAAAGTTGCTAATTAGCTAAAATGCTCAAATTGTCCGTGATGAGATTCAAACACGCAACCTTTGGGTTGCTAGACGTTCACATTATCCACCACCAACCCCGAACAGCACCCTACTTTTGTTTTTCCCTGAAGTAACCTTCTGTCTTTAAGTAACCATTTAAAAAAAAATATTTCACCTTTATTTACCGGCTGAATTTAAATATCCACCACGTATTGTGTATAGGAGAGGTCGCAATTTACGCGATAAATTGGTTCATGCCAACTGCCAGCCACTTAAGAAAATTAGCCAAGCACTTTTACGCCCTCTACCAAATGGTAGCTATAAATGCAGAGGATGCGCACAGTGCAACAATATGATGAAGTGTCAATATTTCTGTCACCACACACAGGAAAAAGGTTCCAAATATGACATTATTACGTGTTCCACCACCCATGTTATTTACATTATTAAATGTCCATGTGGGCTCTGTTATGTCGGTAAAACCACCCGCTCTCTCAAACAGAGAATTAGTGAACATAAAAGTTCAATCAGGAGAAACGACAGGGATTATCCAGTCGCTGTACATTTCAATGACATGAAGCATGACATTTCCACCTTTAGATTTTGTGGCATAGAGAAAGTTAGATATCAGACAGGGGAGGTGATTATTATAATACTCTGAGTAAAAGAGAATGTTTTTGGATTTTCACCCTCCAGACATTGTTTCCAAAAGGACTTAATGATGAAATGCCTTTGTATGTTATGCTGTGAATTGGAACATGAAATGTGTGTCTCTTGTAGATTATTCTGACGTTTTTCATATGATGTACCAATGACTAATGACTTTGCTATGTCCTCATTGAGATTATACAGAAGTGTTCAATACGCCTTATACACTTTTGTAATATTTATGAAATGCACATTGTTATATTTGGTAGCACTTATTTATTTTCCTTTGCCTCCAACCCCCTTCGATGTGTAGAACGGATGTGGGTGGAGCCAGGTCTACATAAGGGTGCAACTTTCAAAAAATCCCAAAAGCTCTGACGAAGGCCGTGTGGCCGATACGTAAGCTTATTAAATATCGGTGATACTATCAAGAGCAGTGTGCGGTTTCCTTTTCCTTCACCTTTATTTACCATACCAAACTTAACATATGTTTACTATGTTATGTCTAGTCTAAGTGGTGTGCACTTGCATTTGTGTGTTTGTGTTTGTGTGTGTGTGTTCATGTGTGTGTGAAAGAGAGAGTGCTTCTCATCTACTGATACACCTCTCAGGACAATGACAAATGAAACAGATGATACGTCTGTAGGAGACACTCTACCACAGAAATTGAGAAAATATCGACAATTGTGACCAATGGGATTTGACCACAGTGAAATTCCATGTTTTTTCTATTGTACTCATAACGTGTCACGGTAATATTATAAAGTTGATATTAATGTGCCATATCAGAATAAAAAATATGAATATAAAGGAGAGCATCCATAAACAGTAGGTTGTGCTTCCTCTATTAACACATTATAAAAGGCTAATTTAGCATGGTTGTGTTAAAGATAATTTACGAAGCTTTAAATTAAACTCTCGGGCATCCAGGGACAAAGATCTGCGAAACTGCCTGCGAAACAGTTATGTTCAGCTACAGAGCAGCACATTACCCCAAATCGGCGGAAAAACAGCTGAGAAAAATCTTGCCCCAATTTCAAAGGAACTTCAATCAGGATACATTTCTATGCTTGATGAATTATTGAGCAACAGCCTGAACGGCCTTGAGCAAGAGCACTTTTAAGTGATGGGCTTTTGAATAAAACACTGTTTGGCCCACAGATCTAAACTGAGTCTACTCAGAGTTTTCAGTAAAGGAATAGAATACCGTTGCTTATGTATTAACAACCTGCTCTTCAATAATGTGTGGATGTTGAGTGAATTCTCTTTCATTTCCATCCCTCTATCTCTCTCTTCCTCTCTTTTGCTCTGGTCTCTCGCTCTTCTCACTCTGTGGTCTCTATTTAGCCTCTCTCTATCTCTCTTCCTCTCTCTCGCACTCTCAAATCAATTTCAATTTCAATTTAAGGGGCTTTATTGGCATGGGAAACTTATGGGAAACATCTTTCTATCTTTCTCTCTCCCTCTCTTTCCCTCCCTCCCTCTCTCCCTCTCTCTCTCCCTCTCTCCCTCTCCCGGTGGTCCGTCTGATATGGAGAACACGATGGACAAAGAGATGATTCACCCCGTGTTAATCTCTGCCTGAAAAAACATCACAGCCCCGTGAATGCAGCACAGCTCTTCTGAAAGGCACTTTCCACCAAACTACCATGTCTACGTTTAAGTATATGTTTCAAGGAGGCGAAACGTAGTCCAAATTATATTGTTCTGGCAGTGAGGCTGAGATTGTTTGTTACATCAAAGCTGGGCCCGAGAGACTGATAAACAGCTTCTATCTCCAGGCCATCAAAATGTTAAAATGCCACCACTAGCCGGCTTCCGCCCAGTACCCTCCCCTGAACCTAGTCACTGTTACTAGCCGGCTACCACCTGGTACTCTACCCTGAACCTAGTCACTGTTACTAGCCGGTACCACATGGTACTCTACCCTGGAACCTAGTCACTGTTACTCAGCCGCCTAACACCTTGGTACTACCTACGCCTGAAACCTAGTCACTGTTACTAGCCGCGCTACCACCTGGTACTCTACCCTGAACCTAGTCACTGTTACTAGCCGGCTACCACCTGGTACTCTACCCTGAACTAGTCAACTGTTACTAGCCGCCTACACCTGGTACTCTCCCTGAACCTAGTCACTGTTACTAGCCGCCTACCACCTGGTACTCTACCCTGAACTAGTCACTGTTACTAGCCGGCTACCACCTGGTACTCTACCCTGAACCTAGTCCACTGTTACTAGCCCCCTACCACCTGGTACTGCCCCTGAACCTAGTCACTGTTACTAGCCGCTACTACCTGGTACTCTCCTGAACCTAGTCACTGTTACTAGCCCCCTACCACCTGGTACTCTGCCTGACCTAGTCACTGTTTACAGCCGCTACCACCTGGTACTCTACCTGAACCTAGTCACTGTTACTAGCCGCCTACCACCTGGTACTCTACCCTGAACCTAGTCACTGTTACTAGCCGCTACCACCTGGTACTCTACCCGAACCTTAGAGAGTCTGACCTACGTACATAGTCACTTTAATTATGCTTTCTACTGTTTGCCCACTTTATATGTACAGTGGGGAGAACAAGTTTTGATACACTGCAATTTGCAGGTTTTCCTACTACAAAGCATGTAGAGGTCTGTATTTTTATCATAGGTACACTTCAACTGTGAGAGAGGAATCTAAAACAAAAATCCAGAAAATCACATTGTATGATTTTTAAGTAATTAATTTGCATTTTATTGCATGACATAAGTATTTGATACATCAGAAAAGCAGAACTGAATATTTGGTACAGAAACCTTAGTTTGCAATTACAGAGATATACGTTTCCTGTAGTTCTTGACCAGGTTTGCACACACTGCAGCAGGGATTTTGGCCCACTCCTCCATACAGACCTTCTCCAGATCCTTCAGGTTTCGGGGCTGTCGCTGGGCAATACGGACTTTCGGCTCCCTCCAAAGATTTTTTCTATGGGTTCAGGTCTGGAGACTGGCTAGGCCACTCCAGGACCTTGAGAGTGCTTCTGGAGCCACTCCTTAGTTGCCCTGGCTGTGTGTTTCGGTCGTTGTCATGCTGGAAGACCCAGCCACGACCCATCTTCAATGCTCTTACTGAGGGAAGGAGGTTGTTGGTCAAGATTCTCGCGATACATGGCCCCATCCATCCTCCCTTCAATACGGTGCAGTCGTCCTGTCCCCTTTGCAGAAAAGCATCCCCAAAGAATGATGTTTCCCCTCCATGCTTCACGGTTGGATGGTGTTCTTGGGTTTGTACTCATCCTTCTATTCCCTCCAAACACGGCGAGTGGAGTTTAGAGCAAAAAGCTCATATTTTTGTCTCATCAGACCACATGACCTTCTCCCATTCCTCCTCTGGATCATCCAGATGGTCATTGGCAAACCTTCAGATGGGCCTGGACATGCGCTGGCTTGAGCAGGGGACCTTGCGTGCGCTGCAGGATTTTAATCCATGACGGCGTAGTGTGTTACTAATGGTTTTCTTTGAGACTGTGGTCCCAGCTCTCTTCAGGTCATTGACCAGGTCCTGCCGTGTAGTTCTGGGCTGATCCCTCACATTCCTCATGATCATTGATGCCCCACGAGGTTGAGATCTTGCATGGAGCCCCAGACCGAGGGTGATTGACCGTCATCTTGAACTTCTTCCATTTTCTAATAATTGTGCCAACAGTTGTTGCCTTCTCACCAAGCTGCTTGGCTATTGTCCTGTAGCCCATCCCAGCCTTGTACAGGTCTACAATTTATCCCTGATGTCCTTACACAGCTCTCTGGTCTTGGCCATTGTGGAGAGGTTGGAGTCTGTTTGATTGAGTGTGTGGACAGGTGCTTTTTATACAGGTAACGAGTTCAAACAGGTGCAGTTAATACAGGTAATGAGTGGAGAACAGGAGGGTTCTTAAAGAAAAACTAACAGGTCTGTGAGAGCCGGAATTCTTACTGGTTGGTAGGTGATCAAATACTTATGTCATGCAATAAAATGCAATTAATTACTTAAAAATCATACAATGTGATTTTTCTGGATTTTTGTTTAGATCTCCGTCTCTCACAGTTGAAGTGTACCTATGATAAAAATGACAGACCTCTACATGCTTTGTAAGTAGGAAAACCTGCAAAATCGGCAGTGTATCAAATACTTGTTCTCCCCACTGTATATACTGTAATCTAGTCATGGCTCATCCTATATAACTACTGCTGTACACATCTTTTCTATTCATATTCTGTCCATATTCTCTATACACACCATTATACAGTTGAAGTCGTAAGTTTACATACACTTAGGTTGGAGTCATTAAAACTTGTTTTTCAACCACTCCACAAATTTCTTGTTAACAGACTATAGTTTTGGCAAGTCGGTTAGAACATCTACTTTGTGCATGACAGAAGTAATTTTTCCAACAATTGTTTACAGACAGATTATTTGACTTATAATTCACTGTATCACAATTCCAGTGGGTCAGAAGTTTACAAACACTAAGTTGACTGTGCCTTTAAACAGCTTGGAAAATTCAAGGCCTACCTTCAAAACGCAGTGCCTCTTTGCAGGCATAAGCTACAGACAACGAACACAATTGAATTTTATTGATGGCAATTTGAATGCACAGAGATACCGTGACGAAATCCTGAGGCCCATTGTCGTACCATTCCTCTGCCGCCATCACCACATGCTTCAGCATGATAATGCACAGATCCATGTCGCAAGGATCTGTACACAAGTCCTGGAAGCTGAAAATGTCCAAGTTCTTCCATGGCCTGCATACTCACCAGACATGTCACCCATTGAGCATGTTTGGGATGCTCTGTATTGACTTGTACGACAGCGTGTTCCAGTTCCCGCCAATATCCAGCAACTTCACACAGCCATTGAAGAGGAGTGGGACAACATTCCACAGGCCACAATCAACAGCCTGATCAACTCTATGCAAATTATATATGTCGCGCTGCATGAGGTAAATGGTGGTCACACCAGACACTGGTTTTCTGATCCACGCCCCTAGCTTTTTTTAAGGTATCTGTGACCAACAGATGCATATCTGTATTCCAGTCATGTGAAATCCATAGATTAGGGCCTAATGATTTTATTTTAATTGACTGATTTCCTTGTAGGAACTGTAACTCAGTAAAATCTTTGAAATTGTTGCATGTTGAATTTATGTTTTTATTATGTGTATATACACTACCAGTAAAAGGTTTGGACACACCTACTCATTCAAGGGTTTTTCTTTATTTTTTACTACATTCTACATTGTAGAATAATAGTGAAGACATCAAAACTATGAAATAACACATATGGAATCATGTAGTAACCAGAAAAGTGTTCAACAAATCAAAATATAATTTAGATTTTAGATTCTTCAAAGTAGCCACCCTTTGCCTTGATGACAGCTTTGCCCACTCTTGGCATTCTTTCAACCAGTTTCACCTGGAATGCTTTTACAACAGTCTTGACGGAGTTCCCATGTATGCTTGTTGGCTGCTTTTCCTTCACTCTGTGGTCCAACTCATGCCAAAACATCTCGATTTGGTTGAGGTCGGGTGATTGTGGAGGACAGGTCATCTGATGCAGCACTCCATCACTCTACTTCTTGGTCAAATAGCCCTTACACAGCCTGGAGGTGTGTTGGGTCATTGTCCTGTTGAAAAACAAATGATAGTCCCACTGAGCGCAAACCAGATGAGATGGTGTATCGCTGCAGAATGTTGTGGTAGCCATGCTGGTTAAGTGTGCCTTGAATTCTAACTAAATCACTGACAGTGTCACCAGCAAAGCGCCCCCACACCATCACACCTCCTCCTCATGCATTAATGTCTTCACTATTATTCTGCAATGTAGAAAATAGTAAAAATAAAGAATGAGTAGGTGTGTCCAAACTTTTGACTGGTACTGTAAACAGTATATTCCGGAGTCTGACATTGCTCATTCTTAATTTCTTGCTTTTTACTGTTTGGATTATCTGCTTATTGTTTAGTATTGCTAGGTATTATTACTGCACTATTGGAGCTAGAAACACAAGCATTTCGCTGCACCTGCGATAACTGTAAATATGTGTACGCAACCAATAAACCTTTTTTTTTATTTGACATTGGAAAGTTTCCACATCAATCACGGCTACAAAGTGAGAGTTAGTTCCTGGGCTCTATGCTGGACTAAATTACTTATTTACTTTGATTGAATATATCCATTTATTATTGAATATCACAGAGCTACAGATGGACTCTCTCCTCAATAGTTTACACCCAGTCCATGCACAATTGACTGTGGCAGATGCAAAAGCTTCCCATTGGTTTCACAGTGCCCCCCCCCCCCCCACACACACACACACACAGTGTCTGTTCATAAATGAATTATCACTAGCTATGTGATTTTTTGTCGCATTTAGATAGTTTGGATAGAAAATAGATGTGACGATTGCCTGCTAGGATGCATTTCCATTTAACTATCTTCTGTCGGACATAGTGACGTCACACCCCCCCAAAAAAATCTCACAAAAAAACAACAGCGTTGAATAAAAATGTAGTGGTTGAAGTGTTTCAATTACCCATTTAGTCAAATTGAGCATTAAGAAATAGACTGTATGCCTTCCCACCTATCTTTTTCATGTCTCAGGTATAGCCTGTGAAAGCCAGCATGTATAGACTGCAATCATTTACTAATATTTGTCATATTTGAATAATTATCATGTGCCGACATATTGCCACGGTCCGTGCCATGGTGAAACTTGCGCTCCTATAAATCTGAAATAATTGGACGGTGAAACTTGCCAGCCAACCAGAAAAGCAAGGCGAAGCAATTCAGGCATTCTTTAAGGTCAGGACAATCCTGGTCCAGCAATGAAACATTCTTTCTATTGTTGAAAAAATTGATATTGCAAGAAGTAGGCTTTTACAATGAATGTGGATTGGAGCTTTATAGTTATGTGGTGACATCACGTGCCCTGTGGACCTTCAAAATTATTCCGCAATCATCATTTATTCGAAAAACACAGTTTCCATCATCATTTGTCACAATATAGAAAGTTTGACAAAAGAAAAATCCACTCCTGGCAAACGGATAAAAATGTTGTCGATCATTTCTCCTATATCTGCCGTTTCCATTACACATGTTGTAATGATTTTTTTGTTGTTGCAATATTGCTTTTGTCTAATAAACCTGGGTCAATGGAAACCTGCCTATTGAGTGATCCACAGGGCACCGTCTGAGAGGTCGTTACATGAGATGATGATGTCACCGCTGACTTACAGGAAATGCGGGGCAGGAAACGGAACTGGATAGGCTTGCTGTATGGCCGCGTCCCAAATGGCACTCTATTCCCTATTTAGTGCACTACTTTTGACCAGGGCCCATGGCTTGACAAGGGCTCTGGTCAGAAGTTGTGCCCTATATAGGAAATAGGGTGTGATTTGGGACATACACTATTTCCCTGAGACAAATGAGATCCCAGATACCTAAGAGGAAACTACTAATGATCTGTGTTCAATATTTCTTTCTCTTTTTCTGGTCCAAGGTTCTATTTTCAGGGATACAGGGGACAACATTAGATGAAGACACACTAAATCCCTGTAAGGCCAAGCAAATTAGTTTATGTGATGTTTAAATTGTGGGTTATGGATTGTGTAGTGCACAGTGTTGGGGAAGCTACTCTGAAAATATATTTTGGCAAGCTACCAATTACTTCACACTGGAAGAAGTTAAGCGACACTAAAGCTACCGTTAAGCAAAATATTGTTACATTGAAAAAGTAGTTCACTAATGTCATGACGTCGCCTGCTTGGGTATTGCAAACCCCATCCCCCTCTCCCTGCCTTTCCCTTTCCTCCTTCAACCCATGCTGTGATCACAGAGAGACGTCGTAAATTCCTGAGAATCTCCTCATGGCCAAACAGTATTAAGAGAGAGGGTCAACTTTCAGGACAAAGGAATTTTCTCCCACCTCACAGAACTTGAGGTACGAACATATTTCATGTTCCTGCAAAAGTATAAAAGATCGGTGGAGAGTCCAGCTATTAACATGCCCATTGGRKACCARGTGGGAAACTCATGAGAGACTGTGGGACTACATTACCATACCGCTGTTTATATAATAACCTCAGATATGAGGTTTACATCTGTTTGTTGTATAAAATGAATGAGTGAGTATGATACTGTTTGTATAATTGTYTAATATGATTTTGGACTGTTTAATMAAGAAAAATACAAATCCCTTTTTGATTTGAACTAAACCTGAGGACCCGCCCCTGAGCCAGTTGGGTCAGACATCCAAGGACAGCCCCTTCCTGCTATCTGAATAAAAGTCAACTCTGAGAAATTACCATGAGACCATGTTTTCTCTCCATGGGGAGAACTAAGGTTAAGTACCATTGCTGAATCTTTAACCATACCACGTGGTTAAACTCTTAGACTAATAAGAACAAGTTTTGATATTGACTACTAGTCTGCAGCTAGGAATTCGGTATCATTGAACGCGAAGAAAGACAACCGCCGAAACATCCATTCTATAACGAATGTCACTGAACTATCCACAATAACCGAGACAGAAGGAACTCCAACAGAAACTAACTTCACTCCAACAGAAACTAACTTCTCTCCAACGATCAAAACGACACACACCGAGCGTAACTATATATATATTGATTGCAATTGTTCCCGAATGAGTGAGCGTTCATGTGTAAGGATTAGCATGTCAATTGTTATAAAGAGTATGCTCTGTAGTGACTTCTGAATCGACCCCCCATTCTCCCTTTTGTCTAACAGCCGCCATGCCGGTTCAGCCCACTAGGGCATATTTCTCCCATCATTTCATGTAACTGTTTTTAAGTTTGTTTGTTTGTTTATGCATTTCTGTGAATTAATTAGTTAGTAATAAATAAATGATTTAAGACAATTGATGTATGGATGACTCATAGTGAAGACTGGGTTCGTGCAGATAATCAACAATTTACGACGTTTGGAATGAGACTAACGTGAGGTAAAAATAAATAAATCATTAATCAGAAGACTATTGATCAGATATGAAAATATCTGAAAGGTTATATTGGGAAATTATAACTTTGTAATCTAATAACTTTCCCTGGTGCCCTCGAATTCATAGTTAATTAGTTACGTTATTACTCAAGTGATCGCGTAATCCCTAATTACAGGAATCTTTGATAAAAACTATAAGTCTTCAATTTAACGATAGCAAAGACACGACACTAAATACAAAATGATTATAGGTAAATCTGAAATGGCATAGGCTACAAATTGCAAGACAGATCACTTTGGGGTCATATGTTAACTCAATGTAATTTAGCCTATTAAACACAAAAAACAATGTTTAAAGTGAGAATTAGGCAGGTCTGATGCAAAACAAGAAAGGAAATTATTGCCTTCTTCACCCATATTTAATTACATTTTTTGCCCCAAAAAACGAGTCTGTAGTTCCAGGAGTTAGCTACACCGCTAAATGGCAAAAAGAAAATAACTACCGAAAAAATAACACTGTTAGTCTACACCTGTTGTTTACGAAGCACATGACAAATAAAATTTGATTTGGAAACTACCACCAAGCTACTGCAAAAAGTAGTTCAATTACTAGTTGGATAACTGAAAATGTATTAGAGGATCAGTCTCCTGTTTTAGCAATGATCTAAATAACCTGTGAAGGCTTCAATAGCAGATAAAGCAGATACCTGGCCAATATGGTCATGGATACCAATATCATGGGGTTTGTAGGCAAGAAATGCTTGTGTGTGTGTGTGTGTGCGTGCGTGTGCGTGCATATGATAACGGCTCCGAAGGGGATGGCTGTCGCTTTATGGGCTCTTAACCAACTGTGCTATTTTGTTTGTTTTGAATTGGAAGAATAATTTTTCTTTAATGAGTCGGACGAGAGGGATTTACTCCAGACACCCAAACAGGCCCTCATCCCCGTCATTCGCAGGAGAAAGAGACGGAGGTTTCAAGGAAGGAGATCAGGGTGCATTGTGAGGATCCGGCGACGAGTGGCTAATCTGCCTTTGAAATCATTACTATTGGCCAACTTACAATCGCTGGATAATAAAGTAGACAAACTAAAAGCATGTATAGCCTACCAACGGGACATCATATAAAGATGGCGCCGACAGAGATGGTCGCCTCGCTTCGAGTCCTTAGGAAACTATGCAGTATTTTGTTTTTTATGTATTATTTCTTACATTGTTAGCCCAGAAAATCTTAAGTGTTGTTACATACAGCCGGGAAGAACTATGGGATATAAGAGCGACGTCAACTTACTAACATTACGACCAGGAATACGACTTTTCCGAAGCGGATCCTTTGTTCGGACCACCACCCAGGACAGTGGGTCTAATCCCAGAAGCCGACCCAAAACAACGTCATTGCAGAAGAGGCAGAGAGAGCGGCCTCCTGGTCATGCACACCACCCACCGTTTCAGAGTATACTGTAAGCTTCTGACTTAAGCTGTATATACTCCCTCAAGCAGACACCACGATGGACCTCCAGGAACTTCACTGGACTCTTTGTAAACTGGAAACCATAAATCTTGAGGCTGCATTGATTGTAGCTGAGGATTTTAACAAAGCAAATTTGAGAACAAGGCTATCTAAATTCTGTCAGCATATTGATTGCAGCACTCGTGCAAGCAATACACTCGATCACTGCTACTCTAACTTCCGTGATGCATACAAGGCCCTCCCTTACCCTCCCTTCGGCAAATCCGACCACGACTCCATCTTGCTCCTACCGTCTTATAGGCAGAAACTCAAACAGGATGTTTTTTATTTTTATTTTTATTTATTTTTTTATTTCACCTTTATTTAACCAGGTAGGCTAGTTGAGAACAAGTTCTCATTTGCAACTGCGACCTGGCCAAGATAAAGCATAGCAGTGTGAACAGACAACACAGAGTTACACATGGAGTAAACAATAAACAAGTCAATAACATGGTAGAAAAAAAAAGAGAATCTATATACAATGTGTGCAAAAGGCATGAGGTAGGTAATAAAGGCAATAAATCGAATAATTACAATTTAGCAGATTAACACTGGAGTGATAAATCATCAGATGATCATGTGCAAGAAGAGATACTGGTGTGCAAAAGAGCAGAAAAGTAAATAAATAAAAGCAGTATGGGGGGTGAGGTAGGTAAATTGGGTGGGTAGTTTACAGATGGACTATGTACAGCTGCAGCGATCGGTTAGCTGCTCGGATAGCAGATTTTTAAAGTTGTTGAGGGAGATAAAAGTCTCCAACTTCAGAGATTTTTGCAATTCGTTCCAGTCGCAGGCAGCAGAGAACTGGAAGGAAAGGCGTCCAAATGAGGTTTTGGCTTTAGGGATGATCAGTGAGATACACCTGCTGGAGCGTACCGTGTACCCGTGACTAGAACCATTCAATACTGGTCTGACCAATCGGAATATACGCTTCAAGATTGTTTTGATCACATGGACTGTGAAATGTTCCCGGGTAGCCTCAGAGAATAACATCGATCTGTACGCTGACTCGGTGAGTGAGTTTATAAGGAAGTGCATTGGAGATGTTATACCCATTGTGTCTAACCAGAAACCGTGGCTGGATGGCGGCATTAGTGCAAAATTGAAAGCGCGATTTAACATTTAACGCATTTAACCTTAGAAAGAGGACTGGGAATTTGGACGAAAATTAACAGCGTAGTTATTCCCTCCGCAAGGCAATCAAACAAGCAAAATGTTGGTATAGGGACAAAATGGAGTCACAATTCAACGGCTCAGACACGAGACGTATGTGGCAGGGTCTACAGAGTGTCACAGACTACAAAAAGAAAACCAAACGAGACGGACACCGACGTCTCGTTTCCAGACAAACTAAACACCTTCTTTGCCCGCTTTGAGGATAATACAGTGCCACCGTCATGGCCCGCTAACAAGGACTGTGGTCCCCCCCTCTCCTTCTCCGTGGCCGACGTGAGTAAGACCTTTAAACGTGTTCAGAGCATGCTCAGACCAGCTGGCTGGTGTGTTTATGGACATATTCAATAGCTCCCTATCCCATTCTGCTGTTCCCACATGCTTCAAGATGGCCACCATTGTTCCTGTACCCAAGAAGGCAAAGATAACTGCACTAAATGACTACCGCCCCATAGCACTCACTTCTGTCATCATGAAGTACTTAGAGACTAGTCAAGGATCATATCACCACCACATTACCTGCCACCCTAGACCCACTTCAGTTTGCATACCGCCCCAACAGGTCCACAGACGATGCAATCGTCATCACACTGCACACAGCCCTATCCCATCTGGACAAGAGGAATACCTATGTAAGAATGCTGTTCATTGACTACAGCTCAGCATTTAACACCATAGTACCCTCCAAACTCATCATTAAGCATGGGGCCCTGGGTCTCAACCCTACCCTGTGCAATTGGGTCCTGGACTTCCTGACGGGCCACCCCCGGGTGGTGAAGGTAGGAAACAACATCTCTACTTCGCTGATCCTCAAGACTGGGGCCCCACAAGGGTGCGTGCTCAGCCCCCTCCTGTACTCCCTGTTCACCCATGACTGTGTGGCCATGCACACCTCCAACTCAATCATCAAGTTTTCAGACGATTACCAACAATGACGAGACAGCCTACAGAGAGGAGGTGAGGGCACTCGGAGTGTGGTGTCAGGAAAACAACCTCTCACTCAACGTCAACAAAACAAAGGAGATGATCATGGACTTCAGGAAACACCCCCCTATCCACATCGAAGGACAGTAGTGGAAAAGGTGGAAAGTTTTAAGTTCCTTGGCGTACACATCACAGACAAACTGAAATGGTCCACCCACACAGACAGTGTGGTGAACAAGGTGCAACAGCGTCTCTTCAACTTTAGGAGACCTAAGACATTTGGCTTGTCACCTAAAGCCTTGACAAACTTTTACAGATGCACAATCGAGAGCATCCTTTAGGGCTGTATCACCGCCTGGTACGGCAACTGCACCGCCCTCAACCGCAAGGCTCTCCAGAGGGTGGTGCGGTCTGCACAACACATCACCAGGGGCAAACTACCTGCCCTCCTCGACACCTACAGCACCCGATGTCACAGGAAGGCCAAAAAGATCATCAAGGACAACAACCACCCGAGCCACTGCCTGTTCACCCCACTACCATCCAGAAGGCGAGGTCAGTACAGGTGCATCAAAGCTGGGACCGAGTGACTGAAAAACAGCTTCTATCTCAAGGCCATCAGACTGCTAAACAGCAATCACTAATTCAGAGAGGCTGCTGCCTACATAGAGACTCACTGGCCACTTAAATAAAGGGATCACTAGTCACTTTAAACAATCCCACTTTAATAATGTTTACATATCTTACATTACTCAMCTCATATGTATACACTGTACCTTATACCATCTATTGCACCTTGCCTATGCCGCTCGGCCATCGCTCATCCATATATTTATATGTACATATTCTTATTCCATCCCTTTAGATTTGTGTGTATTAAGTAGTTGTTGGGGAATTGTTAGATTACTTGTTAGATATTACTGCACTGTCAGAACTAGAAGCACAAGCATTTCGCTACTTGCAATAACATCTGCTAACCATCTGTATGTGACCAATAACATTTTATTTMATTTGATTTCAAAACAGTCATATCTTATGTTTCACCGAGTTGTGGCTGAACGACGACATGAATAACATACAGCTGGCGGGTTATACACTGTATCGMCAGGATTGAACAGCAGCCTCTGGTAAGACAAGGGGTGGCGGTCTATGTATATTTATAAACAACAGCTGGTGCACGATATCTAAGGAAGTCTCAAGGTTTTGCTCGCCTGAGGTAGAGTATCTCATGATAAGCTGTAGACCACACTATCTACCTAGAGATTTTTCATCTACATTCTTCATAGCTGTCTGTTTACCACCACAAACCGATGCTGGCACTAAGACTGCATTCGATGAGCTGTATACGGCCATAAGCTAACAGGAAAACGCTCATCCAGAGGCGGCGCTCCTAGTGGCCGGGGACTTTAATGCAGTGAAAGTTAAATCCGTTTTACCTAATTTCTACCATGTCACATCTGCAACAAGAGGGAAACAACTCTAGACCACCTTTACTCCCCAAACAGAGACGCGTACAAAGCTCTCCCACGCCCTCCATTTGGCAAATCTGACCATAATTTTATCCTCCTGATTCCTGCATACAAGCAAAAATTAAAGCAGGAATCACCAGTGACTTGATCAATAAAAAAGTGGCCAGATGAAGCAGATGCTAAGCTACAGGACTGTTTTGCTAGCACAGACTGGAATATGTTCCGGGATTCTTCCGATGGCATTGAAGAGCACACCAGTCAATGGCTTCATCAATAAGTGCGTCGATCATGTCGTCCCCACAGTGACTGTACGTACATACCCCAAACAGAAGCCATGGATTACAGTCAACATCCGCACTGAGCTAAAGGGTAGAGCTGCCGCTTTCAAGGAGCGGGACTCTAACCCGGAAGCTTATAAGAAATCCCGCTATGCCCTCCGGCGAACTATCAAACAGGCAAAGAGTCAATACAGGACTAAGATCAAATCGTACTACACCGGCTCCGACGCTCGTCAGATGTGGCATGGCTTGCAAACTATTACAGACTACAAAGGGAAGCACAGCCGAGAGCTGCCCAGTGACACAAGCCTACCAGACAAGCTAAATTACTTCTATGCTCGCTTTGAGGCAAGTAACACTGAAATATGCATGAGAACATCAGCTGTTCCGGACGACTGTGTGATCACGCTCTCCTCAGCCGATGTGAGTAAGACCTTTAAACAGGTCAACCTTCACAAGGCCGCAGGGCCAGATGGATTACCAGGATGTGTACTCCGAGCATGTGCTGACCAACTGGCAACTGTCTTTACTGACATTTTCAACCTCTCCCTGTCTGAGTCTGTAATACAAACATGTTTCAAGCAGACCACCATAGTCCTTGTGCCCAAGAACACTGAGGTAACCTGCGTCTGTAGCCATGAAGTACTTTGAAAGGCTGGTCATGGCTCACATCAACACCATTATCCCAGAAACCCTAGACTCAATCCAATTTGCACACCACTCCAACAGATCCACAGATTATGCAATCTCTATTGCACTCCACACTGCCCTTTCACACCTGGACAAAAGGAACACCTATGTGATTCTTGACTAGTGCCCTCAAACCTCATCACTAAGCTAAGGACTCTGTGCCTAAATAAATCCCTCTGCAACTGGATCCTGGACTTCCTGACGGGCCGCCACCAGGTTGTAAGGGTAGGTAACAACACATCCGCCACACTGATCCTCAACACGGGTGCCCCTCAGGCCCCTCAGTCCCCTCCTGTACTCCCTGTTCACGCATAACTGCATGGCCAGGCACGACTCCAACACCATTATTCATTTTCCGATGACACAACAGTGGTAGGCGTGATCACCGACAACAACGAGACCGCCTATAGGAAGGAGGTCAGAGACCTGACTGTGTGGTGCAAGGACAACAACCTCTCCCTCAATGTGATAAAGACAAAGGAGATGATTGTGGACTACAGGAAAATGGAGGACTGAGCATGCCCCCATTCTCATCGACGGGGCTGTAGTGGAGCAGGTTGAGAGCTTCAAGTTCCTTGGCGTCCACATCACCAACAAACTAACATGGTCCAAGCACACCAAGACAGTTGTGAAGAGGGTACGACAAAACCTATTCCCCCTCAGGAGACTGAATAGATGTGGTATGGGTCCTCAGAACATCAAAAGGTTCTATAGCTGCACCGTTGAGAGCATCCTGACCCATTGCATCACTGACTGATATGGCAACTGCTCAGCCTCCGACCGCAAGGCACTACAGAGGGTAGTGTGTACGGCCCAGTACATCATTGGCTTGGGGCTTGGGGCCAAGCTTCCTGCCATCCAGGACCTCTACACCAGGCGGTATCAGAGGAAGGCCCTAAAAATTGACAAAGACTCCAGCCACCCTAGTCATAGACTGTTCTCTCTTTACCGGTACCACCTGTATATAGCCTCGCTATTGTTATTTTACTGCTGTTCTTTAATTATTTGTTACTTTTATTTCATATTTTTTGGGGCTATTTTCCTTAAGACTGCATTGGGATAGGGAGCAGCAATTTCCCTTTTGGATGAATAGCGTGCCCAGAGTGAACTGCCTCCTACTCAGTCCCAGATGCGAATATATGCATAGTATTATTAGTATTGGATAGCAAACACTCTGAAGTTTCTAAAACTGTTTGAATTATGTCTGTGAGTATAACAGAACTCATATGGCAGGCAAAAACCTGAGAAAAAATCCAAACAGGAAGTGGGAAATCTGAGGTTTGTAGTTTTTGAACTCAGCCCCTATCGAATTCACAGTGGGATATGGGTTATGCTGCACTTCCTAAGGCTTCCACTAGATGTCAACCATCTTTAGAACGTTGTTTCAGGCTTCTCATGTGAAGGGGGGCCGGATGGGAGCTGTTTGACTAAGGGGTCTGCCAGCAGCCTCGTTCTCAGTCATGTGCATTTCACATAAGAGGTATCTCTCGTTCCATTGCTTTTCTACAGACAATGGAATTTTCCGGTTGGAACATTACTGAACATTTAGGATAAAAACATCCTAAAGATTGATTCTATACTTAGTTTGACAAGTTTCTTCGACCTGTAATATAACTTTTTGAACTTTTCATCCGACTGGACCTGAACGCGCTTTTGGATTTGTTTACCAAACGCCCTAACAAAAGAAGCTATTTTGACATAAATGGACATAAATGATGGACATTATCGAACAAAACCAACATTTATTGTAGAACTGCGATTCCTGGGAGTGCATTCTGATGAAGATCATCAAAGGTAAGTGAATATTTATAATGCTATTTCAGACTAATGTTGATGGCGCAACATGGCGGATATTTCTTTTGGCTGAATTGGGCTCTGAGCGCCCTTCTCAGACTATGCTTTTTCCGTAAAGTGTTTTTGAAATCTGACACAGCGGTTGCATTAAGGAGAAGTGTATGTAAAGTTCCATGCATAACACTTGAATTTTCATCAACATTTATAATGAATATTTCTGTGAACTCATGTGGCTCTCTGCAAAATCATAGCATGTTTTTGAACTACTGAACATAACACACCAATGTAAAATGAGATTTTTGGATATAAATATGCACTTTATCGAACAAAACATACATGTATTGTGTAACATGAAGWKCTATGAGTGTCATCTGATGAAGATCATCAAAGGTTAGTGATTKATTTTATCTCTATTTGTGCTTTTTGTGACTCCTCTCTTTGGCGGGAAAAATGGCTGGGTTTTTCTGTGACTTGATGGTGACCTAACATAATCGTTTGTGGAGCTTTCGCTGTAATTCATTTTTGAAATCAGACACTGTGGCTGAATTAGCGTGAATTTTCTCTTTAAAATGGTGCCTAATACTTGCATGTTTGAGAAATTTGATTTATGAGATTTCTGTTGATTTGTATTTGGCGCCCTGCAATTTCATTGGCTGTTGGCGAGGGGAACCCCAGTCCTAGACAGGTTAAGGGCTTGTAGGTAAGCATTTCACCTACACCTGTTGTATTCGGCGCATGTGACAAATTCAATTTGATTTGATTTGATTAGTATGTGTATTTGTGTGCATATACTGTATAGGCATATGTGTATGTATATGTGTGTGAGTGAGGTGTTATCAGAGCAGAAACGCAACACTTCCTCTAAGAGAATTCCTGGAAGGGAGCAAAGGCTCGCACAAAGACAGGAAGGTAGATTGTGACGGACAGAGAAGGAGAGGCAGCCGGAGAGTGGGAGGGAGGGAAGGACGCCCAAGAGTAGTGTGATGCGTTGCAGAGTGGGTCACAGTGCGTGGCTCAGAACCGGTCACAGAAACCCACAGCCACGGCCCTCCCTGGGTGGCAAACACTGCCTCTCCTCTACCAATCAGTTTAGTTGTTACTGGCTGTTCAGGCCTGAAGTGTCCAGGGTTACGGGTTAACCTGGCAGATAGATCCAAACAAAACTCGGCAGTGGTGTAGTGGAGGGTATATGCAGGTATACGCCGTATACCCACTTAATTTTTGGTGGGCATTGCGTATACTCAGTTCTTAATTGCCACGATGAGTATCATAGAAGTATAGTGGAGTTATACTGTACGCCACATCAATTAATAAGACTGATGGAACAGATCAGAATGTTTAGCTTAAAATGTTGATAAACTATTATTTTGTCACATTTTAGGCACAGTAATGTAGGCCTAACAGCAAATGTTCCAAAATGCAATTAGCAGGAAAACAATGCTCTAAGATACGCACCGCACATGTGAGCTGTGCGGTGCGGTGGAGATATCCATTATAAATTTAGAAAGAGGGAAATCTAAAGATGCAACAACTATCATGGGTTGCTAATATGACTAGGATAAGGCCTTTGGCTGCTAGACAATGAAAGAAAGTTGAAAGAAAACCAATGAAACAGGAGAATGCACATGAGGAAGTAGCATCCACAAATTAATGGTGGGATTTTGGCTATAGGTTACTTTGCAGTGGTGGAAAAAGTACCCAATTGTCAAACTTCAGTAAAAATAAAGATTTCTTAATAGGAAATTACTTAAGTAAAGGTGAAAGTCACCCAGTAAAATACTGCTTGTGTTTAAGTCTAAATGTAATTGGTTTTAAATATACTTAAGTATCAAAAGTATAAGTCATTCAAAATTCCTTATATCAACCAACCAGACGGCACCATTACGGAAAACCAGATTCACACCAACACTCAGACATCATTTGCAAAGTATTAGTGTTTCGTGAGTCTGCCAGATCAGAGGCAGTAGGGATGACCAGGGATGTTCTCTTGATAAGTGCGTGAATTGGAAAATGTTCCTGTTCTGCTAAGCATTCAAAATAGAATGAGTACTTTTGAGTGTCAGGGGAAAATGTACGGAGTAAAAAGCAAATGATTTGCTTTAGGAATGCAGTGAGGTAAAAGTAAAAGTTAAAATATAAATAGTAAAGCACAGGTACTTCAGTAGTTCACACCACTGAAAGTATGAAAGTATTTTGTTTTAAATATACTTAAGTATCAAAAGTAAATGTAAGTTCTAAAATTATACTTAAGTATGAAAAGTTACAGAATAAATAATTTAAAAGGAACAGGAAAAAATATAGCGATGCTAATGATAGGCCTAACCGTCTTCTGGTAGATGGAAAGGCTTTCCCAAAAACCTTCTCAGTTTAATCAATCAATCAAATGTATTTATATAGCCCTTCGTACATCCGCTGATACCTCAAAGTGCTGTACAGAAACCCAGCCTAAAACCCCAAACAGCAAGCAATGCAGGTGTAGAAGCACGGTTAAATGTTAACTAGCTACAAAGTAGTCTATGCCAACCTGGTAGAATGATATTATGACTATTTGCATCAATCCAGTGGCCATTTGATTTGTAAACTCCATATCAAGTGCTCCAGAACCCAGCTAACCAAACAACAGTGCTAGGTGCCTGTGCACTTGAATTAAAGGGTAACTATATTTTAAAAAAATCTAAATTTCTTAGATTTTTCCCAGATCTCAAAAGTGTTATTATGATGTGATTTAAGCATTGTTATGGACTTAGAACATCCAATTTTGTTGTTTTTCTATAAAAAAGTGTGACTTTGCATTTTATTTAGAAAAATCAGAAACCTGGGAATTTCTAACTCGGTTGACAGCCTCATTTATCTGTTTCAATTAGCCTGTTTGCACAGTACAGCTTGGGTTGGCCTGACTGTAAAAGACCAATATTGGATTTATCATTTTAGGTCATTCAGAGTGTATGTCACTGTTTCTCCTAGAAATTTTCACACAGGGTGCCTTTCCATTTGTCAGGTGGGCCATTTGGCAATTTTGTTTAGCAAAATTAGAATATACCCACTTCTCCAGGCACCTTTACACCGCTGAAGCCAGGTGTTCCACCCTGCCTCGCCTCTGAACTTCACCATTTTGTTTTGTCATCTCCTGTCACTGCAGGAGATCTCATTGTATTTGATGTTCTGTGTGAGGGCAGAGGATCACTGAGAAGAACACATCCAGCAGCACAATGACATATTTATCAACAGTCTACAGTCAATAAGTTACAGGTAACGGCCCAAATAATGGAAACACTTCACTAAATGAGGGATATGAAGTATATTTAAAGCAGGTGTTTCCATCCAGGTGTGGTTTCTGAGTTAATTAAGCAATTAACATCTCATGCTTAGGATCATATATAAAAATGCCCAGTTGACCATTATTTTGCCTACCATGGCTAGAAGAAGAGATCCCAGTGACTTTGAAAGTAAGGAGCATAGGGGGTTTAAAGTGTGTGTGTCTGTCAGTCACCAGATCTCAACCCAATCAAACACTTATGGGAGAGTTTTCCACCACCATCAACAAAACACCAAATAGAGTTCCAGACACTGGTAGAATCTATGCCAAGGTGCATTGAAGCTGTTCTGGCGGCTCGTGGTGGACAAACACCTTAAGACACTTTATGTTTGTGTTTCCTTTATTTTGGCTATGTCCTGTACATCACTAGGAATTAGAAATGAACAAGGAGTTGTGCTTTATGTGCTTTCTTCTCACAACACTGAAAAGTATTTGAAGAAACTCCAATCTCTAGCAGGACGACAAAGGTCGAAGGTCTAAATCACAGACAACTAGTTTAATAAGAGGAAGAGCAGAAGGAGGTGGAAGAGCAGAACGAGGAGAAGGAGGAATAGGAGGAGGTGGAAGAGAGGGTGAAGGAAGAGGAATAGGAGAAGAAGGGAGGAGGAGATGGAACGGGAGTGAAACGTAGGAGGTTAGGAGTGAGTCTGTGTCGAGCCAACAGCATCAGTGTGAATTATCTCAGAAGGACTTGACCTTTTCCTGCAGCGCTCCTCCAAACTTCACTTCATCGTCAGTCAGGTGGAGAGGCCTGACAGTGTGACCTATAGAGAGGGTTTTTCATCCTGTTGTATGGAGTGAAAAACAAACAGATGAGGTGGAAACTCTGGCCCGGATAGATCTAGGTCACTGACACACACGCTGTTTTCCAATGAAAAAGAAAGGGGCTTACCCCAGCCAAATACCATCTCAATAATACTCCCATGACACAACACTGAGAGAGAGACAGAGAAAGAGGACTGTTGTCCGTTTGGAACAGCTGGGGCGGGATGCCTGTTAATGGGCGTCAGGGTTAAATCCCATGTTTGGGTTGGTGCCGCCACAGCACCCATGACCGAGACCATTTCCCAGGCCTGTTACCCTGGCCATAGGCAGCCCCAAACAGCGGTGAGCATCAGCCTGATGAGCAGCGATAGCGATTAGTGATGTCTGAAGCCAAACAGCCATGGCCATGAGGCCCTGCCGTGCAGAGAAAGGGCGAGACGGAGCCACAGAGAGAGAGAAAGAGGGAGAGAGAGTGAGAGCAAGCGAGAGAGAGAGAGAGAGAGAGAGAAAGTGAGAGAGGGAGAGAGAGAAAGTGAGAGAGGGAGAGAGAGAGAGAGGGAGATGGAGAAAGTGAGAGAGGGAGAGAGGGAAAGAGGAAGAGCAGGAGAGAGAGAAAAAGGAAGAGGGAGAGAGAGGAAGAAGAAAAGATGGAGAGAGGCATAGAGAGAAAGAGGGAGGGAGAAAGAGGGGAAAAGGGGGAGAGAGATCAGCTATGATGTAGGGAGCATGTGCAGGAAGAGAGGTGTCAGATTAATTCATTTTAATGACTTTGTTTTGGAATACTCCATCTTACCCAGTCATTCACATTTCACGTTGAAAAAGTTGCACATTTCTTCCCCAGAGAGCTGAAAGTCGAGGTGTGTGTGTGTGTGTGTGTGTGTGTGCTGTGCATGTGTGTGTGTGTTGTGTGTTGTGTGTGTGTGTGTGTGTGTGTGTGTGTGTGTGTGTGTGTGTGTGTGTGTGTGTGAATACATTACTACAAAAAAAATTTTACCATCCAAAGAACAGGTAAAGGAATACAAAAATCCTAAGCTTCATTAATGTAGCACCACAAATGTCATACCACATGCTAAAATGCATCTGCAGGGCTGTTTATATTGGTCAAACTAAACAAGCATTGAAACTCCACATTGCAGAAATATAAAGCGCCATTCTTAATAAAAACAAACTGTGCGATGCATACCACTGCATAGAAGCCAACCATGACTCATTCCACTTTCACATGCTAGTCGGAACTAGGAAATGCAGAAGTTTCCGACTTGCTGATTCGTTGAACACTGCACGTGCATAACTACAACCAGTTAGCAAGTCGAACATTTCCGAGTTTCCCCGACTAGCACGTGAATGCAGCATCACCGAGAGCTGCATCACCCAAAATGGCGACAGGAGTATTTTCAAATCCAATGTACTGGGCCGTACGCACTACCCTCTGTAGCGCCTTGGGGTCGGAGGCGTGTGGTTATGGGCGTGTGGTTGGTTCAAAATGAAATAGTGGGCTGTGGAAAGGAAGAGTGGTGTGTCGAAAGGAAAGTTGTGTGCATGTGAAAGAGTGGGTGTGTCAAATGGAAAGTTGTGGGCGTGTGGAAAGGAGTGGGGTGTCAAAAGGAAAGTTGTGACGTGTGGAAAGGAGGGGTGTGTCGAAAGGAAAGTTGTGGGCGGTGGGGAAAGGAGGTGGTGTGTTCAAAAGGAAATGTGGGCGTGTGGAAATGAGTGGGTGTGTCAAAAGGAAAGTTGGGTGTGGAAAGGAGTGGGTGTGTAAAGGAAGTTATGGGCGTGTGGAAGGAGTGGGTGTGTCGAAAGGAAAGTTGCTGGGCGTGTGAAAGGAGTGGGTGTGTCAAAAGGAAAGTTGTGGGCGTGTGAAAGAGTGGGTTGTGTCAAAAGGAAAGTTGTGGGCGTGTGGAAATGAGGTGGTTGTGCAAAGGAAAGTTGTGGGGTGTGGAAAGGAGTGGGTGTTCGAAAGGAAAGTTATGGCGTGTGGAAAGGAGTGCGTGTGTCAAAAGGAAAGTTGTGGGCGTGTGAAAGGATGGGGTGTTCGAAAGGAAGTTGTGGGCGTTTGGAAAGGAGTGGGTGTGTCAAAAAGGAAAGTTTTGGCGTGTATGTGGAAAGGAGTGGGTGTGTCAAAGGAAAGTTGTTGGGCGTGTGGAAAGGAGTGGGTGTGTCAAAAGGAAAGTTGTGGGCGTGTGGAAAGGAGTGGGTGTGTCGAAAGGAAGGTGGTGGGCGTGTGGAAAGGAGTGGGTGTGTCAAAAGCGCTCTGCTATAGGTTAGGAGGTTTTGATTGAGCAGTGTTTTATTTTTACCACACAACTTCCATACCGCTGGTGTTTAGACTTACCAGTCTGAGTCTATTTCACTGTTTAAGAAAAATAATTGTACACTTTCAGTTATAAAACTGACGATTGTTTATTTTTGATTAAAAGTATTGATGATGGGTGTACTTCATGCGTTGTATGCGTGTGCAGCTGTCACCCTGATACTGGCTACTAGGCCAGTCGCCAGACAGTAATGCTTGTTAATCAGGAGTGAAGGGCACTGTGTCCCGTTGTTGTTGAGGGCATGTTGTTCATGCCCTCCTCATTGCGTAGTAGACTGTATGTATACATTAAGGTGACATCGATATGGTTATCAACATGAACTATTTCTTGTGTAGGCTGCTATCCTACCTCAAATAAAATCACGTGAGAGAAAGAAGTGCCCGTTATCTACCGCCTGCGACATGACCTTGATTACAGAGTAGGAAGCACTTCAAGTCTCCAGACACATCATTCAACACCCAGTGCACTGGTCGTTTTCCTGCAGTCTAATCAGCCACGCAAAACGTTCTTGAATGGCAACAAATCTGCCCAGTTAGCTGATTATTTTTTCACACACCCACTCCTTTCGACACACCCACTCACCCAGACTCTTGTTGCCATATTGGGCTGCAGTTACCCATACTTGCAACACCTTCCTCCCTGCGCGTTGTAGCCATACAACACATCCACATTTCACCAAGAGGAAGTAACATCTTACATAGACTAAAACAAAGAGAGGCTCTCTGGTAGTACTCCTTAGACACTGTGGATCCTAAGGGGCTAAACAATGATTTTTCACTGTCTTCGTTTCTATAATGTTGTTGTCTTGGGGTCTCTGTGTCTCTGGATTCACATAGACCCAAATATCATGTATGTATATTTTTACTTGGCTTATTGATTAACGAGACACATCATTTATCTATAATTACTGTTATTTTGTATTATAATCTGCCATTTACCTTGAGACATTTTAGCATTATTATTTTCTTACATTGTTGTGTCTCAATGAGCCACTAGGCTATAAATAGGAGCTAAGTGCAATGGTCAGGTCACACGGAGGAGACAACAGCTTGACTTCAAAACGTCAGTCACCTGTTCGCATCCTGTACAATGGATTAAAGTGAGCTAAAATAAATACATCTAAGGGCATTAGTCCTTTTGGAAGTTTTTCTTGGTAAGCCCTTCTCATGATTTTTGTCATTGTTGTTGGCACCCATCCTGTCCTTTGTTGATTGAAGCGTGAAGGACACCTGAACTCTTTCCTATTACTTCTGCTAGTGGGACTTTGTCTGTCTGCGAAAATAACAACATAATGGAAGCCAATGAGAAGAAGATGGTGGTGCAGTTTGAGCCTAAGTATCGGGCAGTAACACAACAAGACTATGAGGCCCAATCTCCCTTTAATGTGTTTGTCTTTGTAACGACCTGTTTCCGTATGCTGTCAGTGTTTAATGGTGTTAATATTTTAGCCCTCCCTGACGGCTCTTTAGATAGCCTCCTGATCTGTGTGTCTGGGTCTGGAGTTTTTCTCCTTTTCTCTCTGCTTTGCCGTGGGGGCTATCAGTGTCCCCTTCACTCTATCGCTTTGCTGTGGGGGCTATCAGTGTCCCCTTCACTCTATCGCTTTGTTGTGGGGGCTATCAGTGTCCCCTTCACTCTATCGCTTTGCTGTGGGGGCTATCAGTGTCCCCTTCACTCTATCGCTTTGCTGTGGGGGCTATCAGTGTCCCCTTCACTCTATCGCTTTGCTGTGGGGACTCTCAGTGTCCCCTTCTCTCTATCGGTTTACCTTGGGGGCTATCAGTGTCCCCTTCCGCTTCTATGCTGTGGGGGCTATCAGTGTTCCCTTGCACTTAACGTCGTTGCTGTGTACTCTCCAGTGTTCCCTTTCTCTCTACGCTGGGATATGTATCACAGCCATTGGGGGCTATCAGTGTCCCTCACTACTATCGGGTTTGCCTTGGGGGCATATCAGTGGTCGCGCGTCTCTCTAACTCCTTGGTTTCTTGTGAGCTATTGGGGTGACTTATAGTGTCCCCTGTCATAGCGCTAGTTGGTTTGACCGTCGAAGGCTATCAGTAGGTCCTTCTCTCTGTGGCTTACGCGAGAGGGCTATCGCAGTGTGCCCTTCTCTCTATCGTTGTGGGCCTT
>NC_036872.1:27159839-27164839 GCF_002910315.2 Salvelinus sp. IW2-2015 | reverse complement strand
GAGGAGAGGGCCACAGGGGAGAGAGAAGAAAGGATAGAGGAGAGACCACAGAGGGAGAGAGAGAAGGATAAGAGGAGAGACCAACAGAGGGAGAGAAGGAAGGATAGAGGGAGAGACCACAGAGGAAAGAGAGAGAAGGATAAGAGGGAGAGACCACAGAGGGAAAGAGAGAGAAAGGATAAGAGGGAGGAGGCCACAGAGGGAGAGAGAGAACGATAGAGGGAGAGGCCACAGAGGGAGAGAGAGAACGATAGAGGGAAGAGGCCAAGAGGGAGAAGAGAGAAGGATAGAGGGAGAGCCACAGAGGGAGAGAGACGAGAGGATAGAGGGAGATGGCCACAGAGGGAGAGAGAGAAGGATAGAGGGAGAGGCAACAGAGGGAGACGAGAGAACGTAGAGGGAAGCCACAGAGGGAGAGAAGAGAGATAGAGGGAGAGACCACAGAGGGAGAGAGAGAAGGATAGAGGGAGAGGCCACAGAGGGAGAGAGAGAAGGATAAGAAGGGAGAGACCACAGAGGGAGAAGAGAGAAGGATAGAGGGAGAAGACCCAAGAGGAGAGAGAGAAGGATAGAGGAGAGAGACACAAGAGGGAGAGAGAGAAGGATAGAGGGAGAGGCCACAGAGGGAGAGAGAGAACGAATAGAGGGAGAGGCACAGAGGGAGGAGAGAGACGATAGAAGGGAGAGGCACAGAGGGAGAGAGAGAGGGATAGAAGGGAAGAGGCCCAAGAGGGAGAGAGAGAAGGATAGAGGGAGAGCACAGAGGGAGAGAGAGAGAAGGATAGAGGGAGAGGCCACAGAGGGAGAGAGAGAAGGATAGAGGGAGAGACCACAGATGGAGAGAGGTGAGGTTCCCCATGGATGAGCTTTGCATTTGAATTTGAAATTGGAGAACGAGTGGCAGGTCACTCCACAGCACTGCTGCTAATACTGCTATCTCAGCTCGCCTCGGAGTGAATGTTCTCTCCTCTCTTCCTCCCTTCCCCCTCTCCTCTCAGTCTGAGCAGTGCAGATGGTGCAGTATTAGCCTGCAGATATTAAGAAACCCAAGAGATTGAGCATGTGAGAATGTTCTCTGTCAAGGCATTATTCATACACATGCATTCAAACAACAGAGCCGTCTTCAAAACCTCTCTATTACAGTGCACGTCTCACATTTAGATTATCATGTACACACACACAAACAACAGAGTACACACACACACAAACATGTGCATATACACACACACACACACACCAGACCTGGGTTCAAATACCTGTGTATTTGAGAATCTGGTATTTAAAATACTTTTTTCGTGTTGATCTTAGTATTTTCAAATACACAGCCCAAAACACTTTTATTTGAGCATTTGAATGGGTATTTGTAAAAACCAAATAGTCGACCAAATTGTATTTAAATTGTATTTTGTATTTAATATGTTTTCAAATATTTATTTCAAATACCATTTTTAAATACCTGTCGAAAATTTATGGAAGTGTATTTGAGTCAGTGTATGACAATTTTCTTCCTGTAAAAAAATACATTAAAATGTTCAAGTACTTCTCTTTTCAAATTAAGTATATCTGAATACTTACTTTGAATGTATGTCTTCACTATTATTCCACATTGTAGAATAATAGTGAAGACATCAAAACTATGAAATAACACATATGGAATCATGTTGTAACCAAAAAAGTGTTCAACATATCAAAAAATATTTTAGATTTGAGATTCTTCAAAGTAGCCACCCTTTGCCTTGATGACAGCTTTGCACACTTTAGGTGTATGAGTAGGTGTATCCAAACTTTTGATTGGTACTGTATGTGAAAGTAATTGAGATATTTTAAATAGTATTTCAACCCAGGTCTGGCACACACACATGCAACGCACGCACGGCCGCTCACACACACCACACACACAGCTCACACACAACACCACACACACAACACCACACACCACCACTACACACACACACACACACACCACACACACACACACACACACACACACACATCACATGCAGCACACACACACACACACACACACACACACATAGTGCACACACATCGGTCACACTCAGGGGAAAATAGTATGTGCTCTGCATAAACAACCTGCAATAATGTCATAGGATGTCATTGATTTTCTGCTTGGTTGAGCTGTGTGTTGCCTGGGCTATCAGGAGCCACGGAAAGGGGCTTTACCGTGCAGATACTAAAATATGCCTAATTTCTGGATAAAAGGAAATGTTCTTCACTGAGCACTGCTCCCTTACACAGTGTTAGTCCCATTGAATTGAGACTGACTGGCCGATGAATAAAGGACAAGCTAAATTGACACGCCAGCTCAGCTTGACTGGCACTTTGTTTCTGGCAAAACCACCAAACAGGGTCGAGAGAGGGAGTGGACAGAGAGAGAGAGAGAGAAAGTAGCTAGGGAGAGAGCAAGATTAGTGGGACCACGAGAGAGAGAGGAAGGATGTGCTGATGGTTTAGCAAAGCCTCTCGTTACATTGATTTCTGATAGCGCGCCGAAGAGAAGAGGGGCAGCGGAGGAGGAGAGCATGAGAGAAGGAGATGGGAGAAAGGAGGAAATAACAGGAGGGAAAAGAGGTGGGAAAGAGGTGGGAGAAGAGGAGGAGAAGAAGGAGGAGGATGAAGAAGAGGAGGAGTAGAGAGAGGAGAATGGAGAAGGAGAGGAGGAGGCTACGAAGAGGAGAGGAGGCAGGGAGGAAGAGAGGATGGAGAAGAGGAGGGAGAAAGAAGGAGGGAAAGATGGTGGGAGAAGAAGGTGGGAGATGTGGGGTGGGTGAGAAGAGGAGGGAGAAGAGGAGGGAGTAGAGGAGGAGAGGAGGGAAGAGGGAAGAGGAGGAAGGGAAAGGGGAGAAGAGGGAGAAGAGGTGGAGAAGAGGAGAAGGAGAAGAGACTAGGGAGGAGAGGAGGGGAGGAGAAGGAGAAAGAAGTAGAGGAGGAGGAGGGAGAAGTGGAGAGGAGGAGGAAGGAGGCAGAGGAGGAGGAGGGAGAAGAGGAAGAGAATGAGGAAGGAGGAGAGGAGAGGAGGGAGAGTGGAGGGAAGAAGAGGAGAGGGAAGGAGGGGAAAGAAGAGTAGGGAGGAGAGGAGGGGAGGAGAAAGGAGAAGAGGAAGAGGAGGAGGAGGGAGAAGTGGGAGAGGAGGAGGGAGAGAAAGGGTATAGGAGGAGGGAGAAGAGGAGGAGAAGAGGAGGGAGAAAAAGGAGGGAGGAGCAGGGAGAAGAGGAGGGAGAAGAAGGAGGAAGAGGTTAAGTGTAAGAGCTTGCTTCTCCTCTATTTACAAGAGCCTTTTGTAATTCGACAGCGCCAGACAGAACCGCTGCTGTCACAAGATCTAATCGTTATAAACTCCAAATTGATCAAACCAACACCATTAACTGGGCTCTGCCTTCAGTACAGGACGAAGCAAAGCTCCTCTAATCCAACTTCCAGCCAATCAAATTGATACTGTGGGATTATTCACTCAATGTGTAACTGTACATCAGACCTCTAGACCACACTTACATAACAAGGCATCACCACACACACACATCCTTATCATATTGCCTGCACACTTGCTTACACTGACGAATGAACACAACACACACACAACCTTTAGTGAAACATTACCGTCAATCAGCAGCACCCACGAGAGAGGGATGGGCTAATTAAAGCCTTGCATCTTCATGATGATGGTTGGGTTTTCAGAATATACGCCCAAACAACAACTAAAATATGATCTCTCTCTCTCTCCTCTCTCTCTCTCTCTCCTTCTCTCTCTCTCTCTCTCTCTCTCTCGTCTCTCTCTCTCTCTTCTATCTCCTTTCTCTCTCTCTCTCTCTCTCAATCCACTTGCCTCTCTTCTTTCTGCTTCTCACCCTTTCCTCTCTCTCTCTCTCCTGTCCATCCTACTTTTTCTTTCCTTTCTCTTCTCTCTCTCTCTCTTCACCTTTTCTCCTCTCTCTCTTTTCTCTTTCACCCCTTTCTCTCTCTCTCTCTTCTTCTCACACCCCTTTTCCTCTCCTCTCCTCTCTCTTCTCTCTCACGCCTTTTCTCTCTCTCTCTCTCTCTCTCTTTCACTTTCTCTCTCTCTCTCCTCTCTCTTTTCTCTCTTCTCCCTTTTCCCTTTCTCTCTCTCCTCTCTCTCTCTCTCTTCACCCTTTTCTCTCTTCTCTGCTCTCTCTCTTCACCTTTTCTCTCTCTCTCTCTCTCTCTCACCTTTTCCCTTCTCTCTCTCCTTTCCTCTGTCTCTTCTCTTCACCTTTTCTCTCTCTTCTCTTCTCTCTCTTCACCTTTTTCTCTCTCTTCTCTCTCTCCCCTTCACGCCTTTTCTTCATCTCGTCTCTCTCTTCATTCACCCTTTTTCTCTCTCCTTCTCATCATCTCTCTCACGCTTTTCTCACTTCTTCTCTCTCTTCACCCTTTTTCCTCCTCTCTCTCCTTACCCTTTCTCTCTCTCTCTCTCTCTCATCTCTCTTCACCTCTCTCTGCTCTCTCCTCTCTCTCTCTCTTTCACCTTCAAACAATTCTCCCTCATGTTCTCTCTCTCTCTTCTTCCACCCTTCTCTCCTCTCTTTCAACCACCTTTTCTCATGCTCTCCTCAACCCTTTTCTCTCTCCTCTTCACCGCTTCTCTTTCTCTCTCTCTCTTCACCCTTTCTCTCTCTCTCTCTCTTCACCCTTTTCCTCTTCTCTCTCTCTTCACCCTTTCTCATCTCTCTCTCTCGTTCAACCTTGTCTCGGTCTTTCTCTCTCTTCACGACCGCCTTTTCCTCTCTCTCTCTCTCTTTCACCTTTCTTCTTCTCTCTCCTCTCTCTGCACCTTTTTCTTCTCTCTCTCTCTTTCAAACCGCTTTCTCTCTCTCTCTCTCTCTTCCACTCTTTTCTCTCTCTCTTCACCCCTTTTTCTCTCTCTCGTCTCTCTCTTCACCCTTTTCTCTCTCTTCCTCTCTCTTACCCTTTTCTCTCTCTTCCTCTCTCTTCACCCTTTTTCTTCTCTCTTTCTCTCTCTTTCA
>NC_036872.1:27149055-27159814 GCF_002910315.2 Salvelinus sp. IW2-2015 | reverse complement strand
ACTTTTTCCTTCTCTCTCTCTCTCTTCTTCTTCCACCTTTTCTCTCTCTCTGCCTCTTCTCTTCACTGCCTATTTTTTCTTCCTTCTCTCCTCCTTCCTCATCTCTTCCTCCTATGTCTCTTCCTTCATCTTCACCTTTCTGCTTCTCTCCTACTCTTCATTTCTCTCTCTCTCTCGTTCATCTTTCACCTTTTCTCTCCATCTCTCTTTCTCTCTCACCAGCCTTTCTCTCTCTCTTCTCTCTCTGTCTTCAGCCCCCTTTTCTCTCTCTCTCCTCCTACGTCTTCACTCTTTTGCTCTCTCTCGCCTCTTCTCTCTGCTTCATCTCCTCATCTTCGTCTCTTTCAGCTTTCTCTCCTCTCTCTCCTTGCTCTCCTCTTCCCTTTTCTTCTCTCTCTCTCTCTCTATCTCTTCACCTTTTCTCTCTCTCCTCTCTCTCTCTCTCTTCACCCTTTTTCTCGCTTACTCTCTCTCTCTCTTCACCCTTTTCTCTCTTCTCTCTCTCTCTCTCTCGTCGTCACTTTTCTCCTCCTTACCTTTCTCTCTCTCTCTCTCTTCTCTTTCTTCACCTTTTTCTTCCTCGTCTTCTCTTCTCTCTCTTCACCTATTTTCTCTCTCTCTCTCTCTCTCCTCTTCTCTCACTCCTCTCTTCCTTCACCGTCTCTGTCTCTCTCTCTCTCTTCAACCACTTTTTCTCTCTCCTCTCTCTCTTCTTCACCCTTTTCTCTCATTCTCTCTCTCTCTCTTCACCCTTTTCTCGTCTCTCTCTCTCCTCTCTCCTCTCTCTCTCTCTCTCTCTCTCTTCTCTCTCTCTCTCTCTCCTCTTCTCTCTATTCATTGCATTGCAACAAATATGATACCCTCAGTTCTCTCTGTTTTTGCCCTTATTGATTTCAGGTCTGATAGTATTAGTGGTGTATCAGAGGTGTGTAGTAGACAATGTTTTGCCGTGGCAAAGAGACCCACCCAGGAGGCCATATGGTGACAGCTGTCCTGACCCCCCCACCCTGCCTCCCTGCCTCCCCCACACAGACGGATGTGGAAGATGGGGGGCTCATAATGCGACTGGGATTTAGTGGATTAGCTTGATGAGGCTAATTTGTCTGTGATACACTCTGTGGTACTAAAAGTCAATCTGGCAGCCGGACAGGGAGGGAGGGAGGGAGGGAGGGAGGGAGGGAGGAAGGGAGGGAGGGAGGGATAGGAGGAAGAGGAATGAGAGAGGGAGAGAAGGAGACCGTATGCTGCCTATATTAACGTAATGTCTTAGAGATGAGCTAGGAAGCATGTAGGAAGGAAATAATTTAATTAAAGAAAGAAAGAAAGAAAGAAAGAAAGAAAGAAAGAAAGAAGGTCAGACAGTACAGGCCTATTTTCTACCAAGTTGATCTTTCTCTCCAAATGAGCACTGCAGTGTAGCTAGGCCCTCATTTAGACTTAAACATAATCAATTTACGGGAATCAAAAATTCCAACGCTCTCTTGTACATGCTCACAGCAGCTAATTGGGCAGGTCGGTTAAACGAGGCTGCCGCTACCCGCCACCGTCACTGCCGCTTCTACCGCGGAACAAGAGAACGTAAAAAATATGAGGAACGAACGAGAGAGGAAAGTTACAGTAAAGCAGCCAGTGTCTGGAGAAACAGAGCAGGGGGAAATCTGCATGACATAAAACAGAAAGCTTGATCAATGGATCCCTCAGTCACCTCGTTAATAACGACCACCGCTTTTATTAAATGTGGATGAAATATTTATATCATGAATATTTCAGAGCCCCAGTAGGGGAATGAGAAGGAGAGGAAGGAAGATGGGGAGCTAGCCTTGCATAGTCCTCTTAATAACCCCCCCTGCTGCACTCAACCACCGAAGAATACAGTATCTATCCCGGGGAATAGAAATGATGAAAACACCCTGGGCAAGCTGGATCCAAAGCTTCTTATCTCTAGCCTTCTACTGTATCTATTCATACTGTATAAGGCTCAGTTCAGGGCCTCTATGGGTGAAGGTATAATAAAGAGGTCAGGGACATTGGTGGGTCCATTACATTTTTGTCATTTAGCAGACGCTCTTCTCCAGAGCCACTTACAGGAGCAATTAGGGTTAAATGCCTTGCTCAAGGGCACATCGGAAGATGTTTCACCTAGTTGGCTCTGGGATTCAAATCAGCGACTTTTTGGTTACTGGTCCAATGCTCTTAACTGCTAGGCTCTCTCTCTCTCTCTCTTTCTCTCTCTTTCTCTCTCTCTCTCTCTCTCTCTCTCTCTCTCTGCATGCTGGGAGTGTTTGGTGCATGCTGGGAATTGTATGAGCGAGTGTTGTCTGGAGTTAGATTGCCTGTTTTTTCCTTCTTGTTTTACATTTCTTGGTGGCTTTCCTTTTTTGATGCATGATTAAGGTGATTATTTATTTGTTGTAGTAGAATTAAGTATATTGTTTTTCTTGTTGAAATTGCCCTGGTTTTGGCGGAGATGGCGACCCACATGGGGACGCCGTCTCTGTCACTTTGGCACGGCTTAAGGTGTGTTACTGAAGCTACTGTCATTGTGGAGAAATTTCTGGTCACCGTAGGAGAGAAGGTAGGCTATGAGAATGTTGCTTATGCGTCGCGGATGAAAGTGTCTTGTTGTTCGTATGGTTGAGTATGTTGTACTTCTTAAAGGTATGTTTATTCAAGTTATGCTGTTTTTTCCCCCATCACAAGGGTAACGATTTCGAATGTACCGCCGTTTATTCCCAATGAGCTATTGGAGCGCGAGTTATTGCGGTTTGGGAAGTTTGCAAGTTAAATTAAGATTGTCCCGTTGGGTTGCGAACACCCGGCTTTGTAACAGGTTATGTCGTGTCGGCGACAGGTGTTTATGTTTTTGGACTCACCGGAGCAGACTTTGAAGTCAAGTATGACAACAGACTGTATATGGCTTATACTATTACGAGTAGTCAACGGTGTTTTGAGTGTGGGGATGTTGGCCATAAGCGACATGCTTGCCCGAAAAGGGAGAAGGCGGAGGGAGGGGCGCAGGTGGTCCTCGTAAAGCCTGGGCCCACTGACGCAGGGAGAGGTGGTCCTCGTAACGCCTGGGCCCACTGATGTATGGAGAAGTTGGTCCTCGTAACGCCTGGGCCACTGGTGTATGGAGAGGTGGTCCTCGTAACGCCTGGGCCCACTGATGTAGGAGAGGTGGTCCTCGTAACGCCTGGGCCCACTGATTGTATGGAGAGGTGGTCCTCGTAACCGCCTGGGCCACTGATGTATGGAGAGGTGGTCCTCGTAACGCCTGGCCCACTCGATGTATGGAGAGGTGGTCCTCGTAAAAGCCTGGCCCACTGATGTTGGAGAGGTGGTCCTCGTAACGCCTGGGCCCACTGAATGTAGGGAGAGGTGGTCCTCGTAACGCCTGGACCCAACTGATGATAGGGAGAGGTGGTCCTCGTAACGCCTGGGACCCCCACTGCATGTAGAGGAGAGGTGGTCCTCGTAACGCCTGGGCCCACTGATGTAGGGAGAGATGTCCTCGTCACGCCTGGGCCCACTGATGTATGGAGAGGTGGTCCTCGTAAAGCCTGGGCCACTGGATGTATGGAGAGGTTGGTCCTCGTAACGCCTGGGCCCACTGATGTATGGAGAGGTGGTCACTCGTAACGCCTGGGCCCCCTGATGTAGGAGGGGTGGTCCTCGTAACGCCTGGGCCCTGAATTAGGAGAGGTGGTCCTCGTAACGCCTGGGCCCACTGATGTATGGAGAGGTGGTCCTCGTAACGCCTGGGCCCACTGATTGTATGGAGAGGTGGTCCTCGTACGCCTGGGCCCACTGATGTATGGAGAGGTGTCCTCGTTAAGCCTGGGCCCACTGATGTATGGAGAGGTGTCCTCGTAAACGCTGGGCCCACTGATGTAGGGAGAGGTGGTCCTCGTAACGCCTGACCCACTGATGTAGGGAGAGGTGGTCCTCGTAACGCCTGGCCCACTGATGTAGGGAGAGGTGGTCCTCGTAAACGCCTGGCCCACTGATGTAGGGAGAGGTGGTCCTCGTAACGCCTGGGCCACTGATGTATGGAGAGGTGGTCCTCGTAAAGCCTGGGCCCACTGATGTATGGAGAGGTGGTCCTCGTAACGCCTGGGCCCACTGATGTATGGAGAGGTGGTCCTCGTAACGCCGGGCCCATGGATGTAGGGAGAGTGGTCCTCGTAAACCTGGGCCCACTGATGTAGGGAGAGGTGTGGTCCTCGTAACGCCTGGGCCACTGATGTAGGGAGAGGTGGTCCTCGTAACGCCTGGCCCACTGATGTAGGGAGAGGTGGTCCTGTTGTAACGGACCTGGCCCATGATATGTAGGGAGAGGTGGTCCTCGTAACGCCTGGGCCCACTGATGTAGGGAGAGGTGGGTCCTCTGTACAGCCGCTGGGCTCACTGAGCGTAAGGGAGAGGTGGTTCCTCGTAGCCTGGGCCCACGAAGTATTGGAGAGGTGGTCCTCGTAACGCCTGGGCCCACTGATGTAGGGAGAGGTGGTCCTCGTAACGCCTGGGCTCACTGATGTAGGGAGAGGTGGTCCTCGTAACGCCTGGGCCCACTGATGTAGGGAGATTGTGGTCCGACAGTGGTGGAGCAGTCACAAACACCTGTTGCTGAGGAACAAGTTGTCCGTGTTGAGGGTACAGAGTTGCAACTTGTACCAGAGCAGAGCATAGCGTCTGTTATGCAGCAGAAAAATATTGTTGTAGGAGGTAAGGACGGATCTGGGGAGCCATTTCCTCAGACTGGTGAGGAGATGCCCAGTACGAGTGATGGGGTACAGGAGGGGGTTCATGTGTGGCTAGTCTCCCAGGTAGTAGAGGAGATGCCCGGTACGAGTGATGGGGTGCAAGTGGGGAGTGTTGAGAGTGATGTGGCTGAGGGTAGTTAGGGGTCTGTGGCCTCAATTGAGGAGGATCAGGAGAAGGATATGGATATCTCTCTTGGTATGATAGCAGTTGGTGAGGACTCAATTTACAATCTAGAGGAGGTAAATGGGTTAGACTTTTGGGAAATCTGTCAAATTGGCAGATTTTTTTTGATGTTGATAAATTTGTGAGGTCAACTGTGATGTAAGGAAATGTGTTACTGCTGTCACGGCAGCAAAAGGTAGTGGGAAACGTGGTAAGGTTCAGAGAAAATTAAAACAATGATGATGATGATCATGCCTCATAGGGTGTTTTTTTCTCTTTGTCTGGTTTCTCTGTGGTTTATTCTGCTTTTCCTTTCTCTTTTCTATATGGAGGTACTAAGGGGAGGTTCTCTCAATATTAATGGGGGAAGGGACAGGAATAAGAGGGCTTGGGTGTTAGAAGTAATAAAACAGAAAAGGCTTAATGTAGTTTTTCTACAGGAGACACATAGTGATGAGGCTAATGAGGTTGACTGGGGTATATGGTGGGAGGGGCAGCAAATACTCAGTCATGGTACTAATGTGGTATCTACAACAGAGATTGTCAAGGGTCGGGTTTTATTGGTCAAGGTGGATGTTATGTTTTTTTTGTTTGTTGTTTTGAATGTTTATGCTCCTAATGAGGGTACAGAGCGTATTGCTGTTTTTGATAAAATAAAGGAAACCTTAAGACAGTGTGACCAAGAGGGGAGTGGTTTTAGGGTGGGACTGGAACTGTACAGTAGATTTTACTGTTGATCGCACTGCCTAGTGCTTTTTTTTTAACCTAGGACAGTCGACATTGCAACGCAAACAGATGGTCTGCATTCGTCTCCCTGATGGGAAGGTGACCACGGATGACAGTGAAATGCGCCAACATGCTGTGGATTTCTACTCTGCCCTCTATAAGGCGGAGGATTGTGACTCTCTGTGTACTGAACAGTTGTTACATGGACTTCCTCAATTTGGTGCGGCAGGTAGCCTAGTGCCAGTTACCTGAAAGGTTGCTGGATTGAATCCCCGAGCTGACAAGGTAAAAATCTGTCGTTCTGCCCCTGAACAAGGCAGTTAACTCACTGTTCCCCGGTAGGCCGTCATTGTAAATAAGAATTTGTTCTTAACTGACTTGCCTGGTTAAATAAAAATAAATAAATAAATTGGGCCATGAACAGAGAGTTGCTTTGGACTCTGACATTACTCTGCAGGAGCTGTCCACAGCAGTTATGTAGCTCTCATCAGGCCGAGCCCCTGGCATCGATGCTTTACCATCTGAGTTCGATAAGCACTTTTGGGGGTCTATTGGGGGGGATTTTGATTAAATGATTTGTGAATCTTTTCATGAGTGTTCTCTTCCTGTATCCTGTCAACGTGCTGTGCTTTCATTGTTGCCAAAAAAGGGGGATTTTGCTTTTCAAAAAAATTGGCGACCTGTTGCATTGCTGTGTGCAGAATACAAAATTGTATGTAAATGTCTCTCAAACAGGTTGAAAGAGTATCTGGAGCTGAAAGAGTACAAGGACCAGTCTTACTGTGTACCTGATCGCTCTATTGTTGATTACGTGTTTCTACGGAGAGGTTTTAGACATTTGTGAACTGTCTGATGTAAATGTGGGTTTACTTTCTTTGGATCAGGAGAAGGCTTTTGATCGTGTGGACCACCAGTACTTGTTTAAAACAATGAAAGCCTTTGGGTTTGGGGATGTTTTTTTGTCTTGGAAGAGTTTAATGTGTGAGTTTAATGTGTGCTGGGGCCTCATGTATGGTGAAGGTGGGGGGTGGTTTGAGTTGCCATTCCCATCCAAAGGGGTATCAGGCAGGGATGCCCAATTTCAGGGCAGTTATATTGTCTGGCAATTGAACCAATGCTTTGTTTTTTAAGAGCGAAGCTTACTGGTTTCTCTGTGCCAGGTGTAATGAAGGGTTCCACGATAGCACTGTCTGCGTATGCAGATGACCTGACAGTTTTAATGACAAGGGGTGAGGATTAATGGTCTCTCAAACGCTTTAAAGGTGTATGAGGGGGCCTCCTCAGCTAGAGTCAATTGGGAAAAGAGCAAATCGCTGTGGGCAGGTCAGCTTCAGACGGGGTCCACTCCACGGTTACCAAGGGGATTCAGTGGGGCAGAGATAGGGTGAAGACTGTTTTTTTTCTCTAGGCTCCGATGTCTTTCAGAAAAAGAATTGGGAGGGTGTAGTGGAGAAAGTGTGAGCCAGATTGTCATGGTGGAAATGGGTGCTACCCCAGCTGTCTTACAGGGGAAGGGTGCTGGTAGCCAATAATCTTGCTGCCTCTACCTTGTGGCACAGACTAATGATTTTACAGACCCCGGGGGGTCTGATGCAAGAGCTTCAGAGGACACTTGTCAATTTATTTTGGTCTGGACAACAGTAGATTAAAGCTGTGGCCCTGTACCTGCCACTGCACGAGGGTGGGCAAGGTCTGGTGGACATTTCTTCCAGGATCATGGCTTTCCGGCTTCGAGCAGCCCTGAGACGGTTCTAGCTGGGTCAACACAGCCTATACATTGACGAGGAGAGCGGGCTGTTTGGGCTTAGACAAGCATCTTTTCCTCTTAAAGCTGGAGGGGGTTTGTCTGGCTTGACTCCATTCTATGAGTCTGTTATTAAGCAGCTTAGAGAGTTTTGTCAAGTCCCATAAGGCCAGCATGTCACCAGGGATGTGGCTTTTTGAAGAGCCTCTTACAACACTGCCATCGAGTCCCGTGTTATGGGTTTAGCCAGCCTATGTTTTTGTCTGTTAGGTGTGGGGTGTACCAAGCTGGGTCATCTGATGCGGAGCAGGAGCAGATCGTTGGAGGAGCTGGGAGAAAGAGCTGGGATCTGATCATCTCGCCTACTGAGGAAGGTTGTCAATGAGGTCTATAATTCCTTGCCAGTACTTCTGTATGTGACTGACACTTGCAATTCTGATTGGTGGACAGAGGGTCTGGATTATGTGGTCCCTGCACTGATTGTTAGTGCTGCGGCGGGGGCATTCCTTCGATACCCCAGAGCTGGGGGAGTTCAAGGCGGTGGGAAAGAAGGCCATGTACAAAATCTGTGTAAAAGTGTCCCGTGCTTCTTCCCTGGAAGGGGTAAAATCGACAAGGTGGGCGGGTGTGTTTGGTCCAGGTGCCTCCCCAAAAGGCTGTTGGCGGTCTTTATACAAACTGCCTATTGAAAAGAGGACAGCTGACCTCCAATGGAGGATAATACATGGAGCTATAGCCACCAACATGCATCTGGTACATCTGGATGTTACTGTTGGGGAAGGGTGTCCATTCTGTGCTGAGTCTGCAACTCTGGCACATCTGTTCTTACAGTGTCCCAGGTTGGTCGGGATGATTGACCTGATCACTAGCTGGTTCTCAGCTCTGGGAGAGGTTTTCTCTTCCCAACAGTTTATATTTCGGCTAAAGTACAGGTTTGTCGAAGGGGTGTAGTTCTTTTGCTTAATTTTGTGTCAGGGGCAGCTAAATTAGCAATATGGAAGACCCAAAAAAACTGTATTCGGGGACAGGGGTCTGTGGATGTGGTGGGAATGCTGGACAGGATGTTGGCAGCGAGACTGAGGGTTGAGTTGACCTATTACAAAATGGTTAACAATATTGATCTGTTTATGAGTATATGGGGTATTCAGAGGCTGTTGTGTTTAGTTACTGTGGAGGAAGATTTGGTGTTGTGTTTTTAATTGATGTGTGATCATGGTTTTGTATGAGTGTTTATCGTGTTGTGGGTTCCCAGACCTAATAAAGGTTATTTAAACCTTTTGCTTTTTTCCCCTCTGTCTTGTTTTCATTCTCTCTATCTCTTTCTGCTCTCAAAGTCTTCTTTCTAAATACTGTATTTATTTATCTTCTCTCTTTCTGCTCTCTCTCGCTCTCTGTCGGTCTGCCCTCAATTCAATTCAGTTTAATAGCTCTATTGGCATGGGAAACTTATGTTATTATTGCCAAAGCAAGTGAAGTAGATAATAAACAAAAGTGAAATAAACAATAAAAATGAACAGATAACACTCACAGAAGTTCCAAAAGAATAAAGACATTTTAAATGTCATAATATGTCTATATACAGTGTTGAATCAATGTAGATAATGATGTAACACTCTCTCTATCTCTCTTATGTATGCATCATCAAGTGCACACATGAGCCTACCTCTTTCTTTCTCTCTCCTTCTGTCTCTCATTGTTCCCCCGGGTGTGACAGTCACTTCTGACATTCTGTGGCACACTCCACGGTCATCACTCCCTGAGAGATGAACTGACATGTGTATGAATTAATGTGTGTGGGTGGTGGTGGGGTGGTGGTGGGGTGACATTTGGTGTGTGTGAGTGTCTGTATGTGTGACCGTGTGAAGGTGGATATGTGAATATTTGTGAGGAAGTTTATAGTCTAGTTGGGTATTTGTGAGTATTTGTATAGAAAATATGTGTGTGTGTGTGTGTGTGTTTTGGCACACTGTGACAACAGCTCAGAGAGTGTGATGGTTACACATTTTCTGGCAGACTCTTACAGACCCTCAGGCAGACATGTGTGACTGTCTGCCTCCTGTCCATTTAGGCTACGCTGCCTCACCAAGCACCCACCATACCCCTCCTGCACTGTCCACACATGCTCGCTCAACACAACGTACGCACACAGGGACGCACGTATGCACACACAGAAATTATGCCCCCACCCATATAGACATGCACCAGTGCTCTAGGCTGGTTAAACAACCCTGCTCGATGGTAAACATGATAGTGTACATTATATAACAGATATCAGAGACACACAGGCAGCCTTTACAAGTCCCAGACTGTTCCAATTTAACCAATTAGATTTACCAACAGTATCTAGGCTTAAATCTGATGTTTGTACCACTAACATGCATGCTGCTCATTATTCAATTAGTCAAGGTCTACACTGTAACTCCAAGCCCAATTTACTGTTATAGCCTCCACGGTGTCTTCAAATCAAATCAAAACAACTATCAGTGGAATAAAACTTACAACAGTATAGTTCTTGTCATCATCATTACCAGTATCTTCATCTTCAGAAAAAGGAAGCTGGAAAAAATACGTACAAAAGCAACATCCTCTTCGTCTTCTTTGTCTTCAGTGTTATTATATCCATGAAATACAAAATAATATAAAAGAATATAGGTAGAGATAAAGTGACTAGGCAACAGGGTAGACAATAAAGAGCAACAGCAGCATATGTTATGAGTCAAAAGAGTTAGTGCAGAAAGGGTCAATGCAGATAGTCCGGATAGCTATTGGTTAACTATTTAACTACCTATTTACCAGTCTTATGGCTTGGGGGTAGCATTGGTACCAATTGCCGTGTGGTAGCAGAGAGAACAGTCTATGACTTTGGTGGCTGGAGTCTTTGACAATTTTTAGGGCCTTCCTCTGACACCGCCTGGTATAGAGGTCCTGGATGGCAACAAGCTGGATAGCATGGAGCTCGGCCCCAGGGATGTACTGGGCCATAAGCACTACCCTCTGTAGCCCCTTGCAATCGGATGCCAAGCAGTTGCCATTCCAAGTGGTGATGCAGTCAGTCAAGATGCTCTCAATGGTGCAGCAGTATAACCTTTTGAGGATCTGAGGGCCCATCCCAAATCTTTTCAGCCTCCTGAGGGAGAAGAGGCGTTGTCGTGCCCTCTTTACGACTGTGTTGGTGTGTGTGGACCATGATCATTTCTTAAGGATGTGGACACTGAGGAACTTGAAGCTCTTGACCTGCTCCTCTACAGCCCCGTCGATGTGGATGGGGGCGTGATCGGCCCTCTGTTTCCTGTTGTCAAGCTCCTTTGTTTTTCTGACATTGAGGGGGCGGTTGTTGTCCTGGCACAACACTGCCACTAATACAAT
>NC_036872.1:27131262-27149030 GCF_002910315.2 Salvelinus sp. IW2-2015 | reverse complement strand
TGTCACGTTCCTGACCTGTTTTCCTTGTTTTTGTATTGTTTTAGTTGGTCAGGGCTGTGAGTTGGGGTGGCATTCTATGTTATGTGTTTCTATGTTGGGTTAAATGTGTTGCCTGATATGGTTCTCAATTAGGGCAGGTGTTGACGTTTCCTCTGATTGAGAACCATATTAAGGTAGGCTGTTCTCACTGTTTGGTTGGTGGGTGATTGTTCCTGTGTCTGTGTCTGTCGCACCACACGGGACTGTTTCGTGTTCGTTCGTTTGGTTAGTCTGTTCCTGTTCTTCGTGTTATATTGTAAATTCTCAAGTTCAGGTCTGTCTACGTCGTTTGTTATTTTGTAATCATTTCAGTGTTCTTCGTGTTTCGTCTTGTTTAAATAAATTTCGTTATGTCTGCATACAACGCTGCGTTTGGTCCGATCCATACTCCTTCTCCTCATCCGAGGAGGAGGAATTAGACAGCCGTTACAAACAGGAATTAATTGATTATTTCATTACAAATTGAGAAATTGAGAAATTCATCTAAGGTAGGCAGGCTGGAACTGCTAGGAGAAGTTTTCTGTTCTGTACGGCGCCATTACAGCCTAGCTCTCTAGAGGGAGAACACTCCAAGTCGTCATGCTTAGAAGCTTAAAATAATGCCTTAAAATAATACGGTACGTACTACCGAGGCCCTCTGAGAGACTGCTGCTGTTTGTTCCAGAATTATTACCCCAAATATGAAATGAACTTTCCCTGGAGAGGAATGCCTGCCTCACTAATATATCTGGCTGTGATGACAGGGTCCACTGACAGGTTTGGGAGAATTATTACAAAAAGAAAGAGAGAAGCTGTAAATAAACGTACAACATTATGTTCTTGTCATCCATTACCGTCATCTTCATCTTCAGAAAAGAAAGCTGGAAATAATACTTACAAAAGCAGCATCCTCTTCGGCATATCTACGTCTTCAGTATTATCTCCAAGGAATACAAAATAATAGAAAATAAAACTTTATCGACCACACAATTGTGGACATTCACGAAAACATTTTGAGCACTCCAGCATTATCATTAACAAGATCATAACCTTAATCATTTTCATCTTCATCATCCTCTTCGTTATCATCAGCAGCAAAAGCAGTAGCTAAAGAATCTAAATGTTCACCATCATCTTCATCATCATCACCACCATGTTGGTTCATGTTTAAACCAAAAGTATTTTGCTGGGCCAGTGAAATTCTTACTTGCTGGCCTTTCTCAACAATGCAGAAAGGAAAAAAATTATCAACAATAGAAAAATAACATGAGGAATAAATACACAATGAGTAACGATAGCTTGGCTCTATACACGAGGTACCAGTACCAAGTCGATTTGTGGGGGTACGAGGTAATTGAGGTAGATATGTAGGTAGGGATAAAGTGACTAGGCAACAGGGTAGATAATAAAGAGGAACAACAACATATGTGATGAGTCAAAAGAGTTAGTGCAAAAGGGGTCAATGCAGATAGTTAAATATTTAACCAATAGCTATCCGGACTAACTATTTACCAGTCTTATGGCTTGGGGGTAGCATCGGTACCAATTGCCATGTGGTAGCAGAGAGAACAGTCTTTGACTTTGGTGGCTGGAGTCTTTTTATTTATTTTATATTTAAAAAAAGAAAACATTTATCCCATTTTCTCCCCAATTTTCGTGGTATCCAATCGCTAGTAATTACTAACTTGTCTCATCGCTACAACTCCCGTACGGGCTCGGGAGAGACGAAGGTCGAAAGCCATGCGTCCTCCGAAGCACAACCCAACCAAGCCGCACTGCTTCTTAACACAGCGCGCCTCCAACCCGGAAGCCAGCCGCACCAATGTGTCGGAGGAAACACRGTYTACCTGGCCCCCTTGGTTAGCGCGCACTGCGCCCGGCCCGCCACAGGAGTCGCTGGAGCGCGATGAGACAAGGATATCCCTACCGGCCAAACCCTCCCTAACCCGGACGACGCTATGCCAATTGTGCGTCGCCCCACGGACCTCCCGGTCTCGGCCGGCTGCGACAGAGCCTGGGCGCTAACCCAGAGACTCTGGTGGCGCAGKTAGCACTGCGATGCAGTGCCCTAGACCACTGCGAGTGGCTGGAGTCTTTGACAATTTTTAGGGCCTTCCTCTGGCACCGCCTGGTATAGAGGTCCTGGATGGCAATGAGCTGGGAAGCATGGAGCTCGGCCCCAGTGATGTACTGGGCTGTATGCACTACCCTCTGTAGCGCCTTGCAATCGGATGCCAAGCAGTTGCCATTCCAAGCGGTGATGCAGTCAGTCAAGATGCTCTCAATGGTGCATCAGCATAACTCTTTGAGAATCTGAGGATCCCTCTTTACGACTGTGTTGGTGTGTGTGGACCATGATAATTTCTTAGTGATGTGGACACTGAGGAACTTGTGGACACTGAGGAAGCTCTTGACCTGCTCCTCTACAGCCCCGTCGATGTGGATGGGGGCGTGATCGGCCCTCTGTTTCCTGTAGTCAAGCTCTTTTGTTTTTCTGACGTTGAGGGAGAGGTTGTTGTCCTGGCYCAACACTGCCACTAATACAATGCATCTCTCTGTGCCCCAGCAGTGGAGGCTGCTGAGGGGAGGACAGCTCATAATAATGGCTGGAACGGCGCGAATGGAATGGCATCAAACACATGGAAACCATGTGCTTGATGTTGTTGATATCTTTCCACTTATTCCATTCTAGCCATTACCATGAGCCCGTCCTCCCCAATTAAGGTGCTACCAACGGTCCTGAGTGCCCCAGGTATATTCTTTCTTTCCTCATCTGTTTTCTGCACAAACTCCTCCCCCTCTCTCTTCCCCACATCCAACTCCCTCTATACTTAAGAATTCCTACAACAGGAATTAATTCATTATTTGATTAAACAAACAAATTGAGAAATGAATCTAAGGTAGGCAGGCTGGAACTGCTAGGAGAAGTGTTCTGTTCTGTACGGCTCCATACAGCCTAGCGTCTCTAGAGGAGAACACTCCAAGTCGTCAGGCCTAGAAGCTATAAAATAATGCCTTACAATAATACGGTATGTACTACCGAGGCCCTCTGAGCGCTGCTGCTGTTTGTTCCAGAGTATTACCCCAAATATGAAATTAACTTTTTCCACTGGAGAGGAATGCCTGCCTCACTAATATATCTGGCTTGATGCTGACAGGGTCCACTGACGGGTTTGGGAGAATTATTACAACCTAAAGAGGAAACTTCAAAAATTATAGTTCTTCCATCATCATTACCGGTCATCATCATTACCATCATCTTCGTCTTCAGAAAAAGTACCACTGGAAATAATACTTACAAAAGCAGCATTCTCATCGTCACCGGTTGCATCACCGCCTGGTATGGCAACTGCTCGGCATCTGACTGTAAGGGCTACAGAGGGTAGTGCGTATGGCCAGTACATCACTGGGGCCAAGCTTCCTGCCACCCAGGACCTATATAATAAAGCGGTGTCAGGAGAAAGTCCATAAAATTGTCAGAGACTCCAGTCACCCAAGTCATAGACTGTTTTCTCTGCTACAGCACGGGCAAGCGGTACCGGAGCGCCAAGTCTAGGACACAAAAGGCTCCTTAACAGCTTCTACCCCCAAGTCATAAGAATGCTGAACAATTAATCAAAATGGCCACTGGACTATTACATTGACCCCCCCCCCCCCCTCCCCCAGGGGAATTGTTTGTACACTGCTGCTACTTGCTGTTTATTATCTGTGCATAGTTACTTCACCCCTACCTACATGTACAAATGACCTCAACTAACCTGAACCCCCGCACACTGACTCGGTACCAGTACCCCCTGTATATAGCCTCGTTATTGTGTGTATTGTGTTACTTTTTTAAATTCTTTTGTTTTTATTATTATTATTATATTTCAATATTTTTTTACTTGAGTTTGTTTTGTGTAAATATTTGCTTAACTTTTCTTGAACTGGCCACTGTTGGTTAAGGGCTTGTAAGTAAGCATTCTCAGTAAGGTCTACACTTGTATTTGGCGCATGTGACAAATAAAGTTTGATTTGATTTGATCATCACCATCATCATCATCTTCAGTTTTTTTTACATAAAAAATAAAGAAATTATAACATACAATCTACCTACAGTGAAGCATTTACATTACATTCAACCATCTTACATCTCCCATCCAGAGCGACCCACAGGAGCAACCAGGGCCAAGCGCCCCACCCCTGGGCACATCGACAGATGTCCCCACCAAGTGTAAAAAAAATGGGGACCTGAACCAGCGACCTATCGGCCACCGGCCCAACCTCCCAACCGCCAGGCCACCAACTGTCCAAGACCCCCCCCCCCCCCCACAGTTCCCGAGAGCTGCACCTCACCCATCCGAGACCCCCTCCCCCACCTCTCTCTCCATTTTATCAACTAGCACATTTGAGTTCAACCATCATTTTTGTTCTTTCTGGGGGATGAAATTGAAAATTTTTATTGTAACCACCTCTGCATTGCTTGTTTGAAAAAAATAGATACTTTGAACAAGGTTTCATTTTCAATTAACAAAAAATTTGACATGGCAATCTGCACAAAAGGCAAAAAGGCAATTTTTAAACAATGGATGAGCTTTTCTTAGTAATCTACTTGAGAACCATTTTGGGTTCAAGAAAAACTTTTGTATTAGTGAAGCTTTTAGAGAGAGGTTAAGTGCTTTTARATTTAATTATCTCAACCGACGCAGTTCATATTCTGTCACACCCTGATCTGTTTCACCTGTCTTTGTGATWGTCTCCACCCCCCTCCAGYTGTCGCCCATCTTCCCCATTATCCCCTGTGTATTTATACCCGTGTTCTCTGTTTGTCTGTTGCCAGTTCGTCTTGTTTGTCAAGCCAACCAGCATTTTTGTGTCAGCTCCTGCTTTCCCCCAGTCTCTCTTTTCTCGTCCTCCTGGTTTTTGACCCTTGCCTGTCCAGACCCTGTACCCACCTGCCTGACCACTCTGCCTGCCCCTGACCCTGAGCCTGCCTGCCGTAATGTACCTTTGCCCCACCTCTGGATTACCGACCTCTGCTTGACCTGACTCTGAGCCTGCCTGCCATCCTGTACCTTTGCCCCTGTTGCTGTAATAAACATTGTTACTTRGACACGGTCTGCATCTGGGTCTTACCTTGATACCTGATAATATTGARTACAGGTAAATAGGCACGCTTTATATTGTCTGGTTTAGCATCCCAGAAAAGGAACATATTTTTTTGCTCATATGATTTGAAAAATGAATCATCAGGAGTAGGCAGCACCATAAGTGAGTAAACTGAGATATGYCTAAGGAGTTACTCAGTGTAATTTCTTCCATAAATAAATAATTTACCTCTCCATGGTTGCAGGATCTTGTCTATTTTTACTAGTTTTCTATTACAATTTGTGGTGAAGAGCTCATTTATATATTTTGTGATATGAATACCAAGTATGTCTACTTCACCATCAGCCAATTTTATAAAAGTTGTGTTTTTTTAAAGATCCAAAACGTAATAGGTACACTTATCATAAATTYGGTTTTTGTTCAAAGAGGCCAGAAAAMAGACATTGCAGGGATCTAGCTTGCYGACTTTATATAAAACTTGAGTCGTCGGCATACATGGAAACCTTTGTTTTTAAGCCTTGGATTTCTAATCCTCAAATGTTGTTATTTTATCTGATTTTAATATCTAGCATTTCAATGGCCATAACAAATAGATATGGTGACAGGGGACACCCTTGTTTAACTCCTCTTGACAGTTAAAAAWAAATCARGGCATTTATATTTAAAATCCAGTCTTACTTTATCAAAGGCCTTTTCAAAATCCACTATGAATACCAGGCCTGGCTTCGTAGATGTTTCTTGTTGTTCTATTATTTCTAGTAGTTGTCGTATATTATCTCCAATGTATCGTCCATGTAAAAAAACAATATGTAATGGTGTGTGGGTAAAATCACTGGGGAAGCAATTTAGTCCAATCAACATAAGCTAAATATGATGTGGCTGTCCATGGTTCTGATTTCTGTTTGCGTGTGTGTGTGTGTGTGTGTGTGTGCGCACGCGCTTTCGTGCAAGTACACAAACATGCTGACTCCCCCTACTTGTAGAGAAACGCCAAAGCCATCCTCCTCTCTTTCATCTTGATGAAACGGTCTATCACTCTGTCAAACAGTACAGGCTTTTAGTTTTTGTTGTCCTAGGCTACTTGGCTAAAATGCTTGCTCGCTAGAATAACGTCCATTCATGGGCAACGTCTAATGCTGTCTGATCCAAACGAGTATGACATTGTTGCTGCCAGTCGCATTGAATGCAAGGGAAGCCAGAGAGCATTTGGACTCCCTTGACAAAAAAGCATACAACATTTACCAATCAGCGTTGAGCTGTACTGGAAAAAATTCCGCAATAAATTATTTTGTCTTAGTTAAGAATATATTGTCCTCCAGTAGACTTTCCAAWATCCCTATCCACGTGGTAATTCTGTAAGTTGGGCTCCCGAGTGGCGCAGTGGTCTAAGGCACTGCATCTCAGTGCTTGATGCATCACTACAGACACCCTGGTTTGAGTCCAGTCTGTATCAGACCGCCGTGATTGGGAGTCCCYTAGGGCKGGGCACAATTGGCCCAGCGTCGTCTGGGTTTGGCCGGTGTAGGCCGTCATTGTAAATAAGAATTTGTTCTTAACTGACTTGCCTAGTTAAATTTAAAAAAAGGCCAATTAGATGATGGTCCGATCGCATTCTGTCTCCTATCAATACTTTATAAATATATGATCCAAGAGAGAAAGAGATAAGAAAGTAGTCAAGACAACTAGCTTGATCAAGTATACTCCCTGTTTATTTCACTAGGTCTCCAAATATCCACTATTTCTAATGTGTCCATAATATTTGTGATCTCCTTAAGGGCATGGGGATGATAGTATGTAGAGTGATTTCCTTTGCGGTCCCCCTTGTTGCCTTGTCCCCCAGGCTTGTTGCCTGTAAGTTCAGTAAATTGGTATAAATATTTTCAAAGAAGTATGGATCATCCTGATTTGGAATCATATAGATTAWGTAGCCAAATCTGTTTTTCATCCACCTTTATATTTAAAAGGATCCACCTTCCTTGCGAATCATTCCTTACTATTTGCACATTCGGATTGAAATTTTTGTTAATTAATATCATCATACCTTTTGAGTTKATTTGTCGATGACAGAAAATTGTTTCACCACCCCATTCCTTTTTCCACGCAACTTCATCTAAGGATGAAGAGTGAGCTTCCTGTCYACAGTATATGTCATATTCCTTGTCTTTTAGCCACGTAAAGACCGATTGTCTTTTCTGATAATCTGCTGAGCCATTACAATTATAACTAGCTATACTTATTTCATCTCAGTCACGTTCGTCGTATGAATCGGACCAAGGTGCAGCGTGGTATACGTACATTCTTCTTTATTAAAGAAAGAACACTGAACAAACTAACAAAACAACAAAACGAACGAAACATGAAGCTATATGAAATAATGCAGACTGGCAACTAAACATAGAATAAGAACCCACAACCACCAAAGGGAAATGGCTATCTAAATATGATCCCCAATCAGAGACAACGACAAACAGCTGCCTCTGATTGGGAACCATATCAGGCCACCATAAACATWCAAATACCTAGACCTACAAAACCCTAGACATACAAAAACCCTAGACAATACAAAACCCCCAGACAATAAAAAACTAGCGTATCCACCCTAGTCACACCCTGACCTAACAAAAATATAAAGAAAACAGAGATATCTCAGGTCAGGGCGTGACAATCTCTTACCATAACTAGATACTATTCTCAGTCTAAATTGACCATAATCAGTGCATGTAAAGTTAGTGCCATAAGAGCTATTATGACAGTCAAAAATAGAGATTTCAAATGTCTGATGTTTAGAATTTAAAAAAACAGATTCTAGCAATATGCACAAAGCAACTGGTGGTTTCATGTTATTTTTGAGTGCATTTTGTTTTTTTATTCCCTTGCCTGTTTGGCTGTGAGTCAATGCAACAGATGTTAGAAAATTGAGTCAGGATATTATGTGTGTAGTAGATCTAGGTAGGTTTAGTGATAAGAGTAAGACTGTAATGTGTGATGTCTAAATAAATAATAACCCAATTTGCATGGTTGAGTGTCTATGTGTGTAACAWGAAGTGAGTATATTCATGATGATAATTGTAATCCATATTGTATCACCATCATAGTTGCATCAAAATTACATTAAATATCACTTTCATAGAAAAACACATCCCAGCATTTCCATAGTAACTGACGTTTCACATGATTATGAAAGAGACATTGCATTACTATAGAGAKGGCTTCACTACAGTACAAATGTATCCCGTACAATATGTTGTTACTCCCCAATGCCCCTATTCTGATATCTTCCCCTTTCTTGTTGTAAACATAGATAAACATGTAGACAATGACAATGTTCCTGTTCTGATATCTTCCCCTTTCTTGTTGTAAACATAAATATGTAGACAAAGACATACAAAAGATACACAAACAAAAAACATATTCAATTATAGAAAAGTTCTTGACAATGGAGAGAGGGAAAGAAGAGGAGAGAGAAAGAGAGTGAGAGAAGAGAGAGAGATCAAGTGTGTGTGTGCATCCGTATGTGTAAGCGAGCGTGTAATTGAGTGTGTGTGCGCGTGTATCAACTTCATTGTGTTCATTTAACAGTCCCCGTTATTTTTTCCGTAACCTGATGAACCTGTAGAATATTATACAGCCGTGTTGTTATGGAGCTGTCTCAGAAAAGCTGTCCGTCTATAAAGATTTTGTCCACAGTGAGAAAGGCAMGCTTACCCCTCTCCCTCWGTTGCCTCTGTACAGGATACAGCTCCTCTTCAGTGTTATTACCTCCATGGAAACGAAATAATAGAAAATAAAACTTTATCGACCACACAATTATGGACATTCACAAAAATATGTTGAGCACTGCAGCATTATCAATAACAAGATCATAACCTTCATAATGTTCATCTTCATCATCCTCGTCATTATCATCAGCAGCAAAAGCAGTAGCTAAAGAATCTAAATGTTCATCATCATCATCATCATCATCATCATCACCACCATCATGTTTCATGTTTAAATCAATAGTGTGGGCTGGGCCAGCTAGCAGCTAATGCAACAGAGGGGCTGTGCATTACCCGGAGTGGACCAATTTCAAGAGTGCTTTGCCATTGTTTTATTACAGCTCAAGGTCAGCTGAGGAAGATGAAGTAGCCTGTGCTTCCCATCTAGCATGGCCTAATTTATCACTCTCATTCCCCCACTACACCCTCTCTCCCACTGGGGACGCAGGCAGCACCGCAGCACCGCAGCATCCATTGCAGCACCGCAGCATCGCAGCACCGCAGCATCGCAGCACCGCAGCACCGCAGCATCGCAGCACAGCAGCACCGCAGCACCGCAGCACCGCAGCACCGCATCGCCGCATCGCCGCACCGCCGCACCGCAGCACAGCAGCACCGCAGCACCGCAGCACCGCAGCATCGCAGCACCGCAGCACAGGGTCCTGGATATTACAGCTGGGGCTGACCTGGGGATGGTTCAACCTGAACGCAGCACGCCACAGGGCCCTGCACAGGACCATGCCAACAGCAGGATGCTCCCATGGGTGAAGGGGGGAAAGAGGGGTGGCTTGTGGGGGAGGGTGAGAGGGGTAAGGGAGGAAGACGTAAATGTGGTGTGTGTGTGGTGTGTGTGTGTGTGTGTGTGTGTGTGTTGTGTGTTGGTGTGTTGTGTGTGTGTGTGTGGTGTGTGTGTGTGTGTGTGTGTGTGTGTGTGTGTGTGTGTGTGTGTGTGTGTGTGTGTGTGTGTGTGTGTCTGGTGTGTGTGCACAATATTCAAACGTCGTTTGTGTGGAAACAGATGAAGAGAGAGAATATGCAAGAGAGAAAGAGAGAGAAAGAGAGAGAAATAGAGAGCGATAGAGAAAGGGAATGTGGAGTGGGAGTGTTTGGAGTTCAGCAACATGGCAGGGCCCCATCATTTTTGGAGCTTGTTGTGTTCACCTGCTAATGGGCGCTTCGATTATTACTTAGAATATGGTCAGGATTATTATTGTCACTACAGCTTTTGTGCAAGGTATTGTTGTAGCCCCAGCTGAGGACATTTCCTGTTGTGACTACTACTCTCCTCCTCCCTTGCCCTATGCCAACGCAGCAGCACGCCGCACGCACGCACGCACGCACGCACGCACGCACGCACGCACGCACGCACGCACGCACGCACACCTAACACACACACACAACACCACACACACACACACACACACAACACACACACACCGCGCACCACGCACGCACACGCACGCACCCACGTCAATCACAGACACACACGCAGCAGACTGTCCAGCAGTTCTCATTAGCCCAAGCCTTAATAGCCCTCAGGGACCAGGCTGAAGTCTGGCTCTGATGAAACCCGGAGATCAGAGGGTTTAATTTCGACTGGACTAGAGACCCAGGGGACACACACACATCACACAACACACACACTTTCATACAACCCTTCCCATACTCTACACACCTTCCCTCCCTCACCCCTTCCTTCCTTCCTTCCTTTCCCTTCCTTCCTTCCTTCTTCCTTCCTTCCTTCTTCCTCTTCCTTCCTTCCTTCCTTCCTTCCTTCCTTCCTTCCTTCCTTCCTTCTTCTTCCTTCCGTTCCTCCTTCTTCCTTCCTTCCTTCCTCTTTCCTTCCGTCCGTGCCGTCCTTACTTCTTCCTTCCTTCCTTCCTCTCAGATCCAGCCTATGTTGTCTCTCTCCTCTCAGCACCGCAGGCAGTGGCCTTCCTCTTTGTCCTGCGTCTGCAGAGGTTTCTTCTGTGTACACTCCCTCTCAGGCAGGCCAGCACAGTGCTCTGACTGTTTGATGGTGCTTGGACTGACTGCAACAGTGCAACAGCAGTGTGCCTGCCTGCCTAGTTGCCTGGTGCATGGGCTAATACAGATTAAGTGTATCTAGGCCACAGTGCAGTCTCATCAGCCCTGCGTAATTAGAATTCAGAGATATGTTCCACCCAAGGATGCTTTAAAGAGACTCCTATATATAAATAGAGGAAGAGTATCTAATTAAGAGCTCATTCTTCTCTCAGTCAGATTGTATCTCCTTTCTCATTCTCTCCAATTATGACACCCCTGCCCTTTTCTGTTTAATGTGTGCTGGGATTTCAAGGCTGAGGAAGAGTGTGAGGACACTTTCAAAACACCAAGGAGATGTGCAGGGCCCGAGCGTGAGCAAGGGCAACATCTGTGCCTGTCTGGGAGAGGGAGAAGAGTGTGTTGGTGGGAGGGGAGAGAGAGAAAGAGAAAGAGAAAGAGAGGGAGTGAGGGAGGGAGAGAAGGACAGAGAGAGAGAGAGAGGGAGGGAGGGTGGAATAGTGTCATGACGTTGCCTGTTTGGGTATAGCAAGCCCCATCCCCCTCTCCCTGCCACTCCCTGCCTCCCCCTTTCCACCTACAACTAGGCTGCTGTGGTCAAAGAGAGGTCGTAAATTCCTAAGGAAGACCCTGCCTCATGGCCACACAGTATTAGAGAGAGGGTAAACTTTCATAGAGAAGAAAGGGATTTCTTCCACCTCACAGAACTTGAGGTACGAACAGATTTCATGTTCCGGAAAAAGTATAAAAGATCGGTGAAGATTCCAGCTAGGAACTGGTCCGTTTGTCACAACTTGGGAAACTCATGGGAGACTGTGTGGCTACATTACCATACTGCTGTTTATATAATAGCCTCAGATATGAGGTTTACATCTAATTATTGTATAAGATGAATGAGTGAGTATGATACTGTTTGTATAATTGTGTAATATGATTTTGGACTGTTTAATGAAGAAAAATACAATTCCCTTTTGATTTGAACTAAATCCGAGGACCCAACCCTGAGCCCAGTTAGGGTCAGACATCCTGGGASAGCCCCTTTCTGCAACTCCGAATAAAAACCCAACTTTGAGAAATMATCACTAGACCATGTTTTTCTCCATTAGGAGGYGAACGAAGGTTGWGTACCATTGCTGAATCTMTTAACCATACCACGTGGTTAAACTCTTAGACTATACCGACAGAATAAGAACAAGTCTTTGATATTGATTACTAGTCTGCAGCTAGGAATTCGGTATCATTGAACACGAAGAACGACAACCGCCGAAACATCCTTCTATAACGAATGTCACTCTGAACTACCCACTATAACCACGACAGAGAGAGAGAGAGAGGACGAAACTCTCCAACAGAAACTAACTTTTCACCAGCGATCAAGACGACACACTGAGCGTAAATATATATATATTGATTGCAATTGTTCCCGAATGAGTGAGCGTTCATGTGTAAAGGATTAGCATGTCAATTGTTATAATTATGAACTCTGTAGTGACTTCTTAGTCGACCCCAATTTCCCCTTTGTCTAACAAGCCGCCATGCCGGTTCAGCCCACTAGGGCATATTCTCCTATCATTTCATGTAACCATTTTAAGTTTGTTTGTTTGGAGGAGGGAGGGAGAGCAGGGGGGGAGGGAGGGAGAAGGGAGAGATGGGGGAGGGAGGAAGGAGAGATGGGCGCTGGGGGAGGGAGGGAGAGGGAGGACGGAGAGAGGGGAGGGAGGGAGGGAAGGGAGGGAGGGAGGAAGGAGACGACGTAGGGAGGGTAGCGAGGGAGGAGGAGGAAGGAGAAAAGGGGCATTTTTTGGTGTGCTAACGTTGTTCTGTGGGTGTATCCTTAGGGTTTATTTTTGTTTCGTCGTGTAATGCGTTAAGTCTATAAATTTGTTGTGTGTATGTGTTGTGAGTCTTACAGCTTCCGTAATGCGAGTTTGCACGTGCACTACTGTGCGCTCTTCTAACGAGACATTCAACAACAGAGACAAACACACGAACACCATCGGCGCACATGTTGCACACACATACACCACTCGCCTTAATGGTGAACTGGGGCCTCAGGGCTAGCCCTGTCGGATGGTCCTCCTGATCGAGCAGGAGTTCCAACTGCTCGCAGATAAAGATCCCCCCAACCCTCGTAGGCCCGTGAACCACAGCTGCAGAGGCAACGGTCTAGTGACAGCAACCGCTATAGCACATCCAACCGTAACCCCCAAATGATACAGGAAGTAAGCAAAGAAACTACTAAACCTGAACCAGACAATTAAATAGATGTGAAACACCCCCAACTGATAGCACCAGATATACCGAGAGTAGCACCTATCTAATACAGATGCTATAAACACCACGACCCGACCACAACTATATGGACCAGATAGGTAGCATCATCACTAGGCTATACAGACACTATCAGTCCACGACCAAACCACACCAACTACACAGCATATCCCAAGGAATGAAAACATCCACCACGTTGCCTACTACAAGCAGCACAAATCATTAAACCACCGACTATATCAGGGATCGTTAACACTCCATCACCATCTAAGCGGGGTACAGACATCTATACACCACACCACACATCAAATATACAGGATAGTAACTACCATCACCGTAGCTATTACAGTGCTGCACGACTAGTAAACGTTACACCCCGACCAAACTACACTACAGTAGAGCGACAACCATCAACCACCTTCTAGGCTAATACAGAACACTATAATTACCAAAACCAAGAACTAATCCAGATAGAAACACACTCAGTAGGCTTACAGAAACACTACTAACATTAAGCCAGCCTAAGCACTAAATACAGGCATAGAAACCACAACCCACCTAGCCCTATAAGCAGAACACTAATGACATTAACACCACCAAAAACCTATACAGATAGTAACACCCATCACTAACTGTACAGAACACTATAACACACCACAAATCAAAAACGATAGCCAATTAAGTAACAACCCAATCCACCTAGCCTAATACAGACACAATAATTAACACCAAATTCCAACTATACAATAGAAACATCACCACCTAGCTATACAGATACTCATAACATCTACACCGACCAAACTACTATCAGATAGAAACCAATCAACCCACTAACTTAACAGACCTATAACCAACCACACCACACTATACAGATAGAAAACTCACCAAACCTAGCTATATATCAGGACGCAGTCTATATACACGTACCAGCGATCAACTATATCAGATAGTACAACATAACGGGGGCCTAGCTATACAGACCATCGATATAAACATTAACACCACCAACATACAGATAGTAACATCCGCCACCCTTTAGTCTATACAGACACTATAAAACTACCCAGGCAATCAACTATAACGAGTAGTGCAACACCCTTCAACGATATGGTATAGGACAGACACTATAACATTAACACCGACCACAGTAACTAGACAAGACGTAAGAGAAATCGAACACAAATGACTAAACACCTGTCAATTACATAATAATAGAAGCCGGACTAATCAATGGCACTCAACATCAAAATACCTGACATCTCAATTGAAAAAACAGGACAAACCAACCACCTGAACACAAAACAACAAAAAGTATAGACAAACTTAAATACAAAACCACTCAGAGTTGGGATACTAAGTACGCACCGGGCCAACAACAAATAACTAATACTGGGATCACAAAGTTCAGAACAACCATCAACATCAACTTAACATCAAATGACTCAACACTGGCAGCAAGGCATCTAAATAACTAAAAAACATAAAATTTACCTGTGTTGGCCCAAAATCATAGTCACCAGCATTGTGGTACCTACAAAACAACTGATCATTTACTAGAGTCTTCCCTCAAGAGGTCACTAACAGTAGAAGCCTAGAAACTGAACGAACTTCATCCCGAACTGAACAATCATTCAACAAATCATCAATCACATGCACATCATCATGAGAGTCATCACCATCATCATCATCATCAATCAGGTCATCATGGGCGGGGAGGGAGAGGAAGGGATGGCATCTTGAATTAGTAGTGGAGTCCTTTCTTCTAGCCACTCGATTGTATCACATACCTGATCTGCCCCTGACAGGCTTTTGGCAAGAGTAGAAAATCCTGTCGGGTGCTTGCACTAATGAGCTTAAAAACAAAAGCACTAATGAAGGACGTAAAAGTTAATGAATCCCTTGATGTTAGCAACAAGAGAGCTGGCACTGGCAGTTACTTGGTACTTTTAGTGTATTGTTCGCTAGTCTCAGTTCTTAAAAACCGAAAGTGAGTTACTGCAATTTTTAAAGTTACCTCCAGGGCTGTAATAGAGGCTTCAAACTCCATGGTGTATGTCCCAACGGTACATAGTCCCTTTATAGGTGCTCTAACTTTTGACCTGGTCAATTTGGATAAATGAAATAGTGTTATATTGAACAGATTGAGTGAACTATCACTTTAGGTCTCATCCTTCGGTTACTCCGCTCATCGGTACACCATACAGCCTTGCCGGTCGGATCACTTACCATCACTTAGATTGGAGTCATTTCACTCATTTTTTCAACCAGCACACACACACACATCTACTGTTAACACAGGTTTTGTCCAAGTCGGTTAGAACATCTACTTTGGTGTTGATTTTATTTCTTATTTACAGACAGATTATTTCACTATCACAATTCCAGTGGGTCAGAGTTTACATACGACTAAGTTGACTGCTCTTATTAAACATCTAAGCTTGGAAACTCCAGAAAATGGATGTCAATCGGCTTTAGCGAAGCTTCTGATAGGCTAATTAATCATTGCAAGTAAATTTGGAGGTGTACTGTGGGATGTATTTATTTTCAAGGCCTACCCTTCAAATACTCAGTAATCCCAGCCCTCTTTTGCTTGACATCGATGGAAATTGCAAAAGGAATCAGCCAAGGACCTCAGTAAAAAAAAAATTTACCTCTCAAGTCATTCTTGGACAATTTCCAGAACGCTGAACGGTACCGAGACGTTCTCTGTACATAACAAGTAGTATAAACACCAAGGGTATAACAACGCTCAGGAAGGAGATGCTTCTGTCTTTCTTAGAAATGAACGTAACGTTGGGTCGCGACCAAAGAGGCAAATCTATCCCAGAACCAACAGCAAAGGACCTTGGTGAAGATGCTGGAGGAAGCAGGTCAGAAGTATCTTATCCCAAGTAAAAACGAGTCCCTAATATCGTATAACCTGAAAAGGCCGCTCAGCAAGGATGAAGACACTAGCTCGTCCAAACCGCCTACAAAAACCCAGACTGACGGTTGGCAACTGCACATGGGAAATAGACGTTACTTTTGGAGAAATGTTCCTCTGGTCCGATGGAACAAAAATAGAACTGTTTGGCCATCATGACCATGGCGTTATTGTTGGTCAGAGAGGAAAAGGGGGAGGCTTGCAAGCCGAAGCAAAACACCAAATATCCAAACGCTGATAGCAAACTGAGGGTAGCGACAGCAATCATAGTTGAGGGGTGGTGTATGCTGGTCAGAAGCGATCTGGGGTGCACTTATACTCAAAATACGATTGGCATCATGAGGTATGTGTAAAATTCTTATGTAGGATATATTGGAAGTCAAACATTACTCAAGAAGCATAATGCAGGAAGTTTTAGCTTGGTCTGGCAAATTGGGGAGCCTTAAATGGACAATGACGCCCAGGCAGTACTTCACCAGATTGTGTGGCAGCTATAAGGAAGTGCTTAAAGGAACCAACAAGTCCAAGATAATGTGAGAGTGGGCCATTCACAGAAGCCTTGTTCGACCTCTGATATGCCTTCCTCACGACCCCAAATTTGTGGGCAGAACTGAAAAAGCCGGTGCGGACAAAGGACGGACTAACGAAGCTGATTCAAGTTATCACCAAACAGCGCTGTGCAGGAGGAAATGGGGCAAGAAGTTCATCCCTACCCAAGCTTATTGTTGGTACATTAAAGCTTGTGGGCGGCTACCCCAAAACGTTGACCCAAGTTCAACAGATTTAGGCAAGCTGACCAAATACTAATTGAGTATATGTTTAAACTTCTGACCGCACTGGGAATGTGATGGAAACAAATAAAGAGCTGAATTAAAATCATTCTCTCTACTATTATTCTGACGATTCACATTCTTAAAAATAAAGTGGTGATCATAACTGACCTAAGAGGGGAATTTTTTTGACTAGGAATTAAATGTCAGGATGTGTGAAAAACTTGAGTTTAAATGTGTTGGGGGGGGCGCTGTTTCACTTTGGGAAGAAACCGTGCCCCAAATTAAACCGGCCTCGTATCTGTTTTCTACGATCAAACGATATGATATTATTATTACTATTGGATACGCAAGAAAAAAACTCTGAAGTATTGTCGTAAATAATGTCTTTGAAACTTATATCTGTGAGTAAAACATAAACTCATTTTGGCAAGCAAACTTCCAAACAGCCGATGAAAAGTTCTGGAAAATGAGGTGTCCTTGTGTAAAGGCTTGCTTTTCAGGACCGTTCCTTGATATTTTAATGGATTCTGTACATGCACTATCATTCATACGCCTCTTCCACTAGATGTCAAACATGCAGTAGAATGTTTGATGGGGTGTCCTAGCTTGATGGTGAGACCGAATGAGAGCTTTTGGATGTGAAGGAATGTCGATTCCGCCATATTGAATTTGTTCAACAACAAAAAAGTAATTTGTCAAGCAGAACTGAGTTAACCTGAACAATTTTTTGGGACTGACAGCTCTCATCAATCATTACCAATTTCAGTCTATGGTGGTGTGCTTTTAAGGGCTAAAATGTGTTTGGCGCTTTGTTTAGGGTTTAAATTGAAGTAAGACTTGAACAAGAAAATGTTCTGAAAAGATGGGCGACTATAAAACTGTGACAAAACTGTGAACACATTACCAAACAGA
>NC_036872.1:27130694-27131237 GCF_002910315.2 Salvelinus sp. IW2-2015 | reverse complement strand
GTGTATGCGTTAGTTTATTTGTTTGTGTGTATGTGTTTGAGCTACAGCTCGTAATCAGTTTGCACGTGCATACGGTGCAGCCTCTACACAGACATTCACACACAGAGACATACACACGAACACGCACTCGCGCACATGTGCACACACATAAACACGCCTTAATTACCTGGCCTCCTGAGCCCTGTGCCGATAGTCTGTCAGCAGATTCACCTCATAATCCCCCAACCCTGCCCTGAAACAACAGCTGCACTGTCCTATGCAGACGCTATAACACCACCACCCCCAAATATACAGATAGTAGCAAAAACACCTAGCTGTACAGACACTATACATTAACACCACCAACTATACCACCAGATATACAGAGAGTAGCACCTATCTATACAGATGCTATAACACCACCACCACCAACTATACAGATAGTAGCATCATCACCTAGCTATACAGACACTATAACACCACCACCACCAACTACACAGATAGAAACATCACCACCTAGCTATACAGACACTATAACATTAACACCACCAACTATACAGATAG
>NC_036872.1:27114154-27130167 GCF_002910315.2 Salvelinus sp. IW2-2015 | reverse complement strand
CACTATAACACCACCACCATCAACTATACAGATAGTAACATCACCGCCTAGCTATACAGACACTATAACATTAACACCACCAACTATACAGATAGTAACATCCCCACCTAGCTATACAGACACTATAACACCACCACCATCAACTATACAGATAGTAACACCATCACCTAGCTATACAGACACTATAACATTAACACCACCACCTACTAGATACTAAGCAACACACCACCTAAACACCTCAATACAAAATAACGCCACAAAATGCCTCAACATCAATACAACACCATTGAAAAACAAGACAACCAACCACCTGAACACAAAACAACAACAAAGTATACCAACTAAATACAAAACACCATTGATACAATACCACCTCAACACAAAATAACTAATACTTCAAAAGTTCAGAACAACCATCACCATCACACAGTTCAACATCATGACCAACGCACTATAACTAAAACATAATTACCTGGTTGCAATCATAGCTCACAGCATTGTTACCTACAAAACACTATCATTACAAGATCTCCTCAAAGTCCTTCAGTGAACTAGAACTGAACCACTATCACTGCATCATCATCATCATCATCATCATCATCATCATCATCATCATCATCATTCACTCATGGGCAGAGAGGAGGGTGGCCATCTTGAATTATAGTGTCCTTTCTTCAAGCCTCATTGTATCCCCTGCTGCCCTGACAGGCTTTGGCAGAGGTAGACCGCTAGTGTTGCAGTGCTAAAAACAAAGCCTAATGACAAGACGTAATATGATCCCTTGATTTAGAACAAAGAGCCTGGCACTGGCAGTACTGGTACTGCTAGTTCAGTTTAAGAACAGAAAGTGAAGTTTACCTCAATTTTAATCTCCAGGCTGTATAGAGGCTCAACTCCATGGTTATGTCCCAAACGGTARGATATTCCCTTTATAGTGCTCTACTTTTGACCTGGTCAATTTGATAATGAATAGTGTTATTATTGAACAGATTGAGGAGACTAAATTATTTGGTGTTATCTTAGGTTGTAAACTGTCATGGTCAAAACACATACAGTTGAGGTCGGAAGTTTACATACACTTAGATTGGAGTCATTAAAACTCATTTTTCAACCACACGACAAATCTCTTGTTAACAAACTAGTTTTGTCAAGTCGGTTAGAACATCTACTTTGTGTATGACACAAGTAATTTTTTAACAATTGTTTACAGACAGATTATTTCACTTATCACAATTCCAGTGGGTCAGAGTTTACATACACTAAGTTGACTGTCTTTATTAAACAGCTTGGAAAACTCCAGAAAATGATGTCATGGCTTTAGAAGCTTCTGATAGGCTAATTGACATCATTTGAGTAAATTGGAGGTGTACCTGTGGATGTATTTATTTCAAGGCCTACCTTCAAACTCAGTACCTCTTTGCTTGACATCATGGGAAAATCAAAAGAAATCAGCCAAGACCTCAGAAAAAAAAATTGACCTCCTCAAGTCATTCTTGGGAGCAATTTCCAAACGCCTGAAGGTACCACGTTCATCTGTACAAACAATAGTATAAACACCATGGTATAAACACCGCTCAGGAAGGAGATGCTTTCTGTCTTCTAGAAATGAACGTACGTTGGTGCGAAAAGTGCAAATCAATCCCAGAACAACAGCAAAGGACCTTGTGAAGATGCTGGAGGAAGCAGGTACAGAAGTATCTATATCCACAGTAAAACGAGTCCTATATCGATATAACCTGAAAGGCCGCTCAGCAAGGATGAAGCCACTGCTCCAAAACCGCCTAAAAAACCCAGACTACGGTTTGCAACTGCACATGGGGACAAAGATCGTACTTTTTGGAGAAATGTCCTCTGGTCCGATGAAACAAAAATAGAACTGTTTGGCCATAATGACCATCGTTATGTTTGGAGGAAAAAGGGGGAGGCTTGCAAGCCGAAGAACACCATCCCAAACGTGAAGCACGGAGGTGGCAGCATCATGTTGTGGGGGTGCTTTGCTGCAGAAGGGACTGGTGCACTTCTCAAAATAGATGGCATCATGAGGTAGGAAAATTATGTGGATATATTGAAGCAACATCTCAAGACATCAGTCAGGAAGTTAAAGCTTGGTCGCAAATGGGCCTTCCAAATGGACAATGACCCCAAGCATACTTCCAAAGTTGTGGCAAAAAAGGCTTAAGGACAACAAAGTCAAGATATTGGAGTGGCCATCACAAAGCCTTGACCTCAATCCTATCCTCAACCCCACATTTGTGGGCAGAACTGAAAAAGCGTGTGCGAGCAAGGAGGCCTACGAAGCTGATTCAGTTACACCAGCGCTGTCAGGAGGAATGGGCCAAAATTCACCCAACTTATTGTTGGAAGCTTGTGGAAGGCTACCCAAAACGTTTGACCCAAGTTCAACAATTTAAAGGCAATGCTACCAAATACTAATTGAGTATATGTTAACTTCTGACCCACTGGGAATGTGATGAACAAAATAAAAGCTGAATTAAATCATTCTCTCTACTATTATTCTGACATTTCACATTCTTAAAATAAAGTGGTGATCATAACTGACCTAAGAGGGGATTTTTACTAGGATTAAATGTCAGGAATTGTGAAAAACTGAGTTTAAATGTAGTTGGGGGGGGCGCTGTTTTCACTTTGGGAAGAAAATCGTGCCCAAATTAAACGGCCTCGTACTCTGTTCTAGATCATACGATATGCATATTATTATTACTATTGGATAGAAAAAACTCTGAAGTTTCTAAAACTGTTTGAATTATATCTGTGAGTAAAACATAACTCATTTGGCAGCAAACTTCCAAACAGGAAGTGAAAATTCTGAAAATGGGTGTCTGTGTAAGGCCTTGCCTATTCAGTTGCCTTATATTTATGGATCTGTATGCACTTCATACGCCTTCCACTAGATGTCAACATGCAGTAGAATGTTGAATGGGGTGTCTAGCTTGATGTGAGACCGAATGAGAGCTTTTGGAGTGACAGGTCCGCCATATTGGCAGTATTTTGCTGCGCACTAGAGAGCACCATATTCTTTTCTGAAATGCGTTAGGTAGACACAACGAAACGCTCCGTCTTGGACGTTATTGGATACATATGAGAAAAACATCATAAAGATGGATTTTCAACTGAGTTTGACCAGTTTATTCAACGTTTATTGTGACTTTTGGAATTTTTCGTTCCATGCGCCAAGAGTTCATGGACATGTGCGCTCCACCATGCTAGCCAAAGTTGCTAATTCGACAGAAAAAAATGGCGTTGTGTGTTAGGCTATTGTGTTGAGCTAACATAAATATATATTGTGTTTTCGCTGTAAAACATTTTAAAAATCGGAAATGTTGGCTGGATTCACAAGATGTTTATCTTTCATTTGCTGTATCGGACTTGTGATTTCATGAAATTATATTATATGATATCCCTGTGGCGCTAGGCTAGGCTATGCTAGTCAGCTTTTTTGATGAGGATGATATCGGATCCGGGAGTGGGGGTCGGTAGAGGTTTTAAGGTGTATGTAAACTTCCCACTTCAACTGTAGATTCAATGGTTGTAATGAAGAGATGCTCTGCTTTTTTGACACCACACTCCACAAAATCCTGCAGGCTCTAGTTTAGTCTTATCTTAATTATTGTCCAGCCATGTGGTCAAGTGCTTCAAAGAAAGACCTAGTTAAGCTGCAGCTGGCCCAGAACAGAGTGGCACGTCATGTTCTTTATTGTAATCAGAGGGCTAATATAAATACTGTGCATGCCAGTTGAGAAGAGACTCTTTTTATAAGAAACAATGTGTTGAAAATCCCAAATTGTTTACATAGTCAACTTACACACAGCTCTGACACACACACTTACCCCACCAGACACTTACCCCACCAGACATGCCACCAGGGGTCTTTTCACAGTCCCCAAATCCAGAAAATATTCAAGAAAGAGTACAGTATTATAAAGAGCCCTTATTGCGTGGAACTCCCTTCCATCTRATATTGCTCAAATGAACAGCCAACCTGGTTTCAAAAAACAGACAAAGCAACATCTCACGGCACAACGCCTCTTCCCTATTTGACCTAGATATGTTGGGTGTACCTATTAATATGTAAGCTACGTGTGCCTTTTTTAAATTGATGTAGTTCTGTCCTTGAGCTTGTCTATTAATGTTCTGTATTATGTCATGTTTCATGTTTTGTGTGGACCCCAGGAAGAGTAGCTGCTGCTTTCGCAACAGCAAATGCGGATCTTAATAAAATACCAAATACCACTACCACAGCTATAAAAGGTCAAGCTGGCATAGTGACAATGACAATGTTCCATTTCAGGGTTGCTGGATTTGCGTTCCAAAGTGCTCTGAGTTTTTGACCCTGTTGAGGCATCTTGGAGGGAGTCAGGGAGACAGCCTGCTTGGCCTTTCCCACGAGAGCAATGTCCCCTCTCATTCGGGCCGGAGCCAGCCACCAAACACTTCTCAGCTGTTGCATCACTTCCTGAGAAGAAGGAATGAGGGTCGTGTGACAAAGCAGTGGCTACTGGCGATGATGTCATCAATAGAACAATGAGGACACAGTTTGGACTGAAACACTCGGCGGAGAACAGTGAAACCACAACGTCCTGAAATAGTAGCACACGTCCTGTCCCACTCCACTCCGCACTCGGCACCCCTTCTCACACCTCTCTCTTCCCCCTCCTCTGTTATTCTGTGCTGTGATCCAAACTGTGGCTGCATTGAGCCGTATTGTGTTTGTATGTGTTGGAGACTACTGAATGTGAGAGAGGCACAGTCGGAAAATAACAGGTTGAAGGAAGAGAAGGACAAACAAAACCAATTTCAATTTCAAAGCGGCGGTATCAGCCATTCTCTCTCTGTCCGGTATTCTCTCTCTGTCCGGAAGGGAAGGCGAGCGAAGCGGTAGTGTAGTGGTGGTATAATGACACCATGAGGGTGAGAGGGTCAGTGCAGTAATCAGTGAAGCTGTAATTGACACACACAGTCCCTCAGATCAAGAACAATCTCGGTCACTTCTCTACCACCAGAATGAATGACATCCACACCCGCCAACACAGCAGAGAGAGCCCAATGCTGTTATTCAGCTCACCGAGTTTATTCACAGCTAGTGTTCACACCCTGCCCAAACAGTGGCAAACAAAGAGGGGGATGAAGAGGACTAGCAGAGAAGGTCTGTGTGGACTTTAATGAGGGTTCAGAGAAGTTAAAGAGCTGCCTGAGCTCTGGGTGTCAATCAGAAGGGCTCATTTTGTGCCACTAATAGTCGGTGTGGTAACAGGGAGCTGGGAGCAGGCGGAGGCATACACTCTGACTTTTCATCCCTCAGCTGCTTAATTTATGCAGCATCTTGCAGTGCTTTTGAGCTGAATAGCAGGCGCGGATGGAATTTGAATTGAAGGGAGTTCGAGAAGTTTGAAGTCACAGCGTTCTTTTCTGTTCTGTTCTGAGACAGGGAAGGGCTCCGTGTGTGTTTGTGTGTGTATACGTGCTTATGTGTATGTACCGAGGCATCACTACAGTAAATACAGACAGCGATACCAATTCCAGGATGGTGTGACGTGTCTATGTGCTGATTTCTCTCTGTGCTCCTCTGTAATTCCTCTGGGGAATCATGGCGCCCCTCACATCTCTCACCTTGGCTTTCATAGGCTCAACCTGACACCCAAGGAGATTCCCCTTCCCACCCCTCCCTATCTCCCTCTGTCCTCTTTTGCCATTCTCCCCCACTCCCTACCATCCTTCCTCTCCCCTTTTCCCCCTCCTTCACTCACACTCTCCTTCTCCCGACCCTATTTGCCCCCCCCCCTCCCCCCCCCTCCCCCCCTCCCCACTTGCCCCCTCCCCCCCCCCCCCCCACCCCTTTCTCAATTCCTCCCCCCTCCCTCCATCCGTCCCGCTTCCCATCCTGGTGAGTAACAGATATAAGGCATCTACTTCTGTTCTGAACACGGTTTCATTTCTGGCTTCCTGTCTTTTTTTCTCCTACTGAAGCAATTTGAGAAAAGATGCTTGCTCCAGGGCTCCAGTGGCAGAGCCCCTGTTTGATATGCTGTCTGTCTTATGAGCTGTCAAGACACAGAGCAGGAATCAGATGGGAGTGCCTAGGTGAGGAGGGATGGAGGGAGGGAGGGAAAAAAACTAAGCAGCATGCTTCCAAGCGAGTCAGCATGGAGATACACTAATTACCCAGGCCATAATTAGAGCTACGTCTGACAAACAGAAACAGGCTTTCATCCCTCCCCCATCCCTCCCTCCGCTTCCGACTCTGATTTGGTGAGTTCCGCCTCAGTCCATCGGTTCCCACATATATCCTCATCTTCTCCTTCCTCTCTCTCTTCCTCTCCCTCTGCCTCCTCCTCTCCTCTTCTCTTCTACCCTCTCCTCTCCTCTCCTCTCCTCTCCTCTCCTCTCCTTCGCTCTCCTCTCTCTCTCCCTCTCTCCTCTCCTCTCCTCTCCTCTCCTCTCCTGTTTTCTTCCTGCCTGTTGGCTCTTCCCTTGTTCAGGACGGAACCCCCCCCTTCTCTTTCTTATTCTCTTCTTCCTGCCTGTCGATATGAACACGATGCCCTGTCAATTTTCAGGAGAAATCCCTGTCGGACATCATTTTGGGTGAATCCTCACTCATCCCCCCTCTTCCTCTTATCCCTCCTCTTCTCCTCTTCTTCTCCCCATCTGTCGAACATGAACGTAGGGCTTTTAACTTTTCAGCAGAAAATCAATGCTCTACTTTGGTCTAACTGGGAGTAAACTCAGAGGAGGATGTAAAAGAAGAAAAGTAGGGCAGATGTATTCTCCTTCTCCAATTTCCAATGACATTTCTCTGGCTGTGATCTCTTTTACGATGAGAGTGGTCATGATTTAATCTCCTCTAATAATGCCAATGATAACTATATCATGGACAGCATTTCCGGAGGACAGTATTGTAATCAAAGGTGCATATTGGGTTATTATTTCACTCTCAGTCTTGGTTTGGCATTATCATCAATCATGTTGGTGCTCATAAACACTGTTTGTTCATATCCGAGGTGGTATATTTGTTGGAAATGTTGATTCTGGCATGGAGTCATTCATTCAAACCTCTTAAGGATCCGCACCTTTTTTTCATTTTTCGCCTAAAATGACATACCCAAATCTAACTGCCTGTAGCTCAGGCCCTGAAGCAAGGATATGCATATTCTTGGTACCATTTGAAATATAACACTTTGAAGTTTGTGGAAATGTGAAAGCAATGTAGGAGAATATAACACAGAATATAACAAAGAAAAAAACAACATTATTCTGTATTTTTTTTGGTACCATCACCTTTGAAATGCAAGATACATTTTGGCCACTAGATGGCAGCAGTGTATGTGCAAAGTTGTACACTGATCCAATGAACCATTGCATTTCTGTTAAAAATTTAGCATCAAGACTGCCCAAATGTGCCTAATTTGTTTATTAATAACTTTTCATGTTCAAAATTGTGCACTCTCCTCAAACAATAGCATGGTATTCTTTCACTGTAATAGCTACTGTAAATTGGACAGTGCAGTTAGATTAACAAGAATTTAAACTTTCTGCCAATATCAGATATGTCAATGTCCTGGGAAATGTTCGTGTTACTTACAACCTCATGCTAATCGCATTAGCCTACGTTAGCTCAACCGTCCCGTGGAAGGGACACCAATCAGTTAAGTCCTCCTCTCATTTACACTGCACACGTGACACAAGGCAGATGCCAGGTTCATGGTCGGGCCCCTGTGTTTGAATACATGAGCACAGAGATAAACGTTTCTTCTATTATATTTCTGAAGAATAATAAATGGAATTCGGTATCAAACAGCAACATTTGTTTAAATTGGATTCTGGGCCGTTCTCTGCTGCTCAGTCAAGTTCAAGCATCAAAACAGGATGGCATCGAGAACGCCTGCTTGGTGTGTGTGACAGACACTATGACAGGTGAAGGGGGAGTGTGTGTGTGTGTGTTTGGGGAGGAGGGGGGCGGGGGAGGCAGTGGATGTAGTCAATGGCACTTCAGATGAAAGGAAGAAAGCTATGGAGGGGAGACGACTAAGAGATTGCATTTGACCACAAGAAAATGACAATCAAGTTTGATATAAAGCTGTAGGAATAAAAATATATCATAGGAAAAGATAAGTAGGGTACACATATATATGTTGCTCATTACACAAGTCACATGTAGAGCACTGCACATATAAACAAACAAACGTGTCATGTCATATGCAGAGACGTTAAGGCGAATTACAAGAGTCTGTGTCTGTGTGTGGGTGTTTGGGTCTGATGCACTGAGGACAGCTTTGTTGTCCACTACCCTTTCTCCTCCTCCCCTCCTCATACCCCCTCCTCATACCCCTCCTCCCCTCCCTCCTTGTATCAGCAGATCTCCCACCCAGGGCCGCTTTGGGCCGTTGGGAGACAGAGGAGAGGAGGGGGAGTAGCGTCTGGTCGCATGCGTGAATCATGGCCTGTGTGCGAGCGGGCCAATGTGTGCTCTGCATACATGATCTCATGTGTGTGTGTGTGTGTGATGGAGAGAGAAGTGAGTCACGGACAGTCACAACACTGCGCATCCCCCACCGACCAGGCAGTCAGATGATTGGAGCAGATAGTGGACGGTGGGGCCATGGGCAGTACTGAGGGAGAGACAGAAACAGCCAGGCCAGCCCTATTTATTGAATTGAGCTTAAACAGAAAATACTGAGTCAGAGTTGGCAGGCAGGGCCCTGCTGTTAGTTAGTTCATGTGTATGTTTGGAGAAGAGGACAGAGATGACTATCATAGAGGGAGTTTATGTTGCTCCTTCCTGAGAGAGTGCTGATGGGTGGAGTGATGGGGGCTGACTGGCTGGTTGGCTGGCTTGCAGGCTGAGGGAGGCTCTGGCTGTGAGGCTGGTCATGTGAGGTCTCACACAGCACATCACTGCCTTCATGTGGTTATGTTTAGAGCTGCATCTGAAATATGATGCAGTTGCCCATATATACAGTAGATGGCGATAGTGCACTACTACTTATTAGTTCTTGGCAGCAGTTAGCAGTAGGGGAGTTGATCAAAGTTCCTTTCATCAATAAATGTTATACATTTTCAGAATTTTTATTCAAATGGACACATTTGTCAATCATAGTCTAACACTCATTTATTAAAACAAACTTTGCCCAATGGTAGGACCACAGGTCCATCTTTGACAGATTTCTGGAGGCTGTCATTTTCGTCAAGCAGCATGACTTTATGCAACAGATCTCCTTTGCATATTGTTGATCAGGCTGTTGATTGTGGCCTGTGGAATGTTGCCTCACTCCTCTTCAATGGCTGTGCGAAGTTGCTGGATAGTGGCAGGAACTGAAAGTGCTTATCGTACACGTTGATCCAGAGCATCCCAAACATGCTCAACAGGTGACATGTCTGGTTAGTACTAGGAAATGTTCAGCTTCCAGGAATTGTGTACAGATCCTTGCGACATGGGGCCGTGCATTATCATGCTAAAACATGAGGTGATGGGGGAGGATGAATGGCACGACAATGGGCCTCAGGATCTCATTCAAATTGCCATTGAATAAAATGTAATTGTGTTTGTTGTCCATAGGTTATGCCTGCCCATACCATAACCCCAACACCACCATGTTGCACTCTGTTCACGTGAAGAGCACACTTCTCCAGCGTGCCAGTGGCCATTGAAGGTGAGCATTTGCCCACTGAAGTCAGTTACGACACTGAACTGCAGTCAGGTCAAGACCCTGGTGTGGATGATGAGCATGCAGATGAGCTTCCCTGAGACAGTTTGTGCAGAAATTCTTCGGCTGTGCAAGCCCACTGCTGTCCGAGTGGTTTCAGACAGTCCCACATGTGGAGAAGCCGGATGTGGAGGTCCTGTGCTGGCATGGTTACACATGGTCTGCGGTTGTGAGGCCGGTTGGACGCACTGCCAAATTCGTACTGCCAAAAAGACGTTGGAGGCTTATGGTAGAGAAATGAACATTAAATTATCTGGCAACAGCTCTGGTGGACATTCCTGCAGTCAGCATGCCAATTGCACACTCCCTAAAAACATCTGTGGCACTGTGTTGTGTGACAAAACTGCACATTTAATACCTTTTATTGTCCCCGGCACAAGGTTCACCTGTGTAATGATTATGCTGTTTAAGCAGCTTCTTGATATGCCACAACTGTCATGTGGATGGATTGTCTTGGCAAAGGCGCAATGCTCACTAAGAGGGATGTAAACACATTTMTGCACAATATTTGTGAGAAATAAGCTTTTTGTGCATATGGAACATTTCTGGGATCTTTTGTTTCAGTTTATGAAACATGGTAGCAACATTTTACATGTTGCATTTATATTTTTGTTCAGTATAGTTACTGCCTCACTTCATGTTTAAAGGAAAGGTAACTGTTATTGAGCTGTCTGGGTATTGAACCATACAGATGCGTTGTATCATTCAAATGACCCTGCTTGATGTATATTTATGTACTCGATAGAACTTAACTTACAAATACCTTTGAATCAAGGATTGTTTGAAACTGCCTGACATATTTTCACCCCTACAATGTGTTTGAACCAACCAGTGTTCCTTTTTATATTTGTCTTCTATACTGCTCTCTCTCTCCTAATGTGAGAAAACGATCAAGTTATTGTCAACAGCTCCTTTGCTAAAATAAACACCCCACCAGTAACCCATAGCAACAGTGTTTCACAAGCTGAGACAAGCATTTGAAACAGATGGACCAGAGGACCAGCACATCACAAAAAACAAAATCTGATTATCCACACATCACCACACATTCAAAAGGACACAGTCTTTGTATATTCAACACATTGTTCAACATCAACATTAACAACATGGTTCTACACCAACAACAACATGGTTCTACATCAACATTAACAACATGGTTCTACACCAACACACACATGGTTTCTACATAAAAAACACATTGTTCTACATCAACATTAACAACATGGTTCTACACCAACATTAACAACATGGTTCTACACCAACATTAACAACATGGTTCTACACCAACAACAACATGGTTTTCTACATCAACAATTAACAACATGGTTCTACACCAACATTAACAACATGGTTTCTACATCAACATTAACAACATGGTTCTACATCAACATTAACAACATGGTTCTACATCAACATTAACAACATGGATTTCTACACAACATTAACAACATGGTTCTACACCAACATTAACAACATTGTTCTACATCAACATTAACAACATGGTTCTACACCAACAACAACATTGTTCAACAACAACATTGTTCTACGCCAAAAACAGCTTCATCTGATATTTTTTTTGAATGTTTTATCCTTATTTAATTGTATTTTATTACCGAAAAAGCAAGTAAGGATCTGAAGATGGTAGGTAATTCTAGCTAATTGTTTCATTTTGGCATCAGCCATCATTACCTGAGTGTTCAGATAGTGTCAGGTTAGTGTCTTTCTGTCAGTCTGTCCAGTGGTGGGGAGTGCATGGGCCTCCTTCACACACCAGGCCTAGGTCTGCAGTGAGTCGCCCTGCCCAGCAATCTGTCACCACCAGCTGGGCTCATTACCCCGGCCCTTCCCCTGTCCCCTGGTAGGACAGACAGAGCTGCCATTCTGCTGTCCGTCCATCAGCCAACACAGACAGATGTTCATTAGAGCCTCATTTCCCCTCCCAATCTATTGGAAAATCTAACATCTATTATCATAGATGGGCCCTGTCTATTTAGCCACTCTGCTGTTTCTTCCCATGTCCCTTCTGACATTGTCACTGTGCTCACTCTGTATAAGTCCCACTAGCTGAGGGGTAATTAGGGACCTCAGGTTGAATACAGAAGACTCATATGTTTATATTTTCAGCTTTGATCACTTGTTGCTTCACCGTAGATATACAATACACAGAATTAGGATTTTAAAGTGGACACAACACAATATTTCCGTGAGAGTTAAAAGGGAAAACATTTTCTGTGAGGCTTGGGGCTCATTGGATACCAATGGTATGGGAACATGTCCTGATCTGATACATGGTCAGGGACAGTGATTTGGCGGGGCAGATGGGAGTGGAGATGGGGTGGGAGTAGGTGGGAAGGGGAATGGGAGCTACCCCTTGGCCCTTTATCAACCGGCTCAGCCCTCAGCCCAGGCCTAGCCCATGTCACTCAGCAGTAGGATCCAGTTGACCAAAGGGACCTGGAGGTTGGCTCTTCTCTTCCCAGAGAGAGGGGCCTTGTTCCTGCCTGCCTGTGATGAGACACAGGCTGCTGACAGAGTAGAGGACTCTCCAGTCCCTCCCTCTCCGCTAGAGGAAGATGCTACACTGTGACATTGAGACTGTGGACTAGCTGCACTTTACGATCCCGCCCCACTCAACTCTCCAATCCCCTATTCATATTCACAGGCTACCTCATAACAGAACGTGTCACTCAACCTAGGAAGCTAGTCTCAGAGAGAGAGGGGGAATAGCTCTGTTTGTGTGTGTGTGTGTGTGTGGGGGGGGGGAAATACAGCTATGGGTACTGATTGGGCTTACTGTGCAGCTCTTCTCTAGGTAGATAAAAGCCTAGTGAGTCTGTCTCAGAGTGGGTATATTAACGCTGTCAGTAGCATTGTGCTAAGGAATGCTTTGTGTCTGCTACTATATGGACTAGAACCCCTTAGAGCAGGGTTTCCCAAACTTGGTRCTGGATCCCCTACTGGGTGCATGTTTAGTTTGTTGCCCTAGCACTACACAGCTGATTCAAGTAACCAACTCATCATCAAGCTTTAATTATTTCAATCAGCTGTGTAGTGCTCGGGGAAAAAAACTAAATTGCACCCAGGAGCGGCTTAGATGATGGTTATAATGTTTAATGGTCAGTTATAGAGGGCAGAAGGAGGAGAAGGAGGAGGAAGTGGAAGACCAGGAGGATGAGGAGGATGAGGATGAGGAGGAAGAGGAGGAAGAGGAGGAGGATGAGGAGGAAAAGGAAGTGGAAGACCAGGAGGATGAGGAGGATGAGGATGAGGATTATGAGGAGTAAGGAAGAGGAGGAAGAGAAGGAGGATAGAGAGGACGCAATGACATCGCCAATGCAGGTAGTCACTCGAGACTCTGATCTGTAGGCATGAGGAAAGTGGAGAGTTAAGGAGGATGAGGAGCAAGATGCACGCGAAGAAGTAGGAGGATTGAGTGAGGCAAACGGACACGTGTGAATGGCAGCCGGGATGAGGAGGACTTTTAGGAGGTGATTTGCGCGGCAACGTGGAAGATTAAGGAGGATGAGGCGCGTGGAGTTGGAGTGTAAGCGCGCAGGTACGCATCGCTGGCTATTAGAGCAGGCGAATCACAGAAGGATGGGCAGTCTTCATGAGAGGTCGGACAGATGATGCGATAGTCGGTCTTCTAGATCCAGGACTGCGACGAAGGAAGATGGCTAGCAGCATGGACGCGTCATGAGTTAGACTGCCAGACGCTATTCCGATCTGCGTACGCGCGAGTGAGGCATGGCATACTGTAGAAAGACGGCCGGCCTAGCGTAGGAAGTGGCAAGGCTCTTGCTCAGCGAGGCTAGGGCGGCGGGCGTTCTCGCGGTGGGGAAACGAAATTCTACTCCCTCCCTTCTCTGTCCCTCGTCATCTTCTCCTCAACTCTCCCTTTCCCTAGCCCTACAGCACCATTATTAGGAAAGGATGAGGAGAAGGATGTGGGGTTGCGGAGGCGGGTGGTGGTCCGCGGGGAAGAGAGGCGAACGGCCTCCGTCCAATCTCTTAACTCTGTTCCTTCCTTTCTCTCCCTCCTCTCTCCCTCTTCTTCCCTCCTCTCATCCCTCCTTTTTAGCCCTTTCTCCCTCCTCAGATCTTCCTCATCCCTCTCCCATCCACCTCGTTCCTCCTCCTATTGCCCCTAATCCTTCTATTCCCCTAGCCACATCTCCTCCTTTCCCTCACCCACTCCGCACATTCTCTCAAACCCTGTTGATCCTCAGTGAGGCTATGGGGTTCCTTACAGTTATATTCCAACAGTTTGCAAACCATGCAGTCTACCCTCGATGACCAGCGTTTGCCAGGGGAGCTGACACAACAAGTTAAGCAGTCAAAGCCAGCAGACAGTACCTTGCCCGACACCTCAATTCACTAATTACTCAAAAGGAGACATCATGTGAATGGGGAGGTCTGGACCAGGATGGCTCCGACTCCCAGGCCTGACCTGGGTACTGGGCCCGCCTCGCTTGGTTTCTGTTCTACATTCCATCAAGCCGTGCCGTCTCGTGGCCTGTCCGAGGCAACTACCTGCCATGGGCATGAACTCCACATCGCGGAGGTGCCCACGTCCCTAGTTAGACAGGGCCGGGCTATCAACCCGCTATCGTGCACCCTAGCGCCTCGACACTCCCGTCCCGAACCCAAAGTTATCGCTCCAAGCCTTTCTTGCCCAGCCTTCCCAGCACTCTCCCATATCCCCCAGGCTCCTCTTGCCTTCCCCAGCATCCCTCAGCCTCTCCCAGCCTCACCCAGCCTCCTCTGGCCCTTTCCCAGCCTTCACCAGCATGCCTCTGGCCTTCCCCAGCCTTCTCCAGCCTCCTCCAGCCTCTCCAGGCTCTCCAGCACTCTTCCCAGCCTCTCCCATTCTCCTCCAGCCTTCCCAGCCTCTCCCAGCCCCCCTGCCGCTCCCAGCATCCCGCTTTTTCTAGAGTGCGCTACGACACTAGTACACACATATGTCTGGGCACTCACATCACGCGCGCCGCGCACAACACACACACACCACACACACCTCACAACAACACACACACACACACACCACACACACACACACACACACACACACACCACCACACACACACACACACACACACCACACCACACACAACGCGTGCACGCACACACACGCACACGCGCGCACGCGCACACACACGCGCAACACACGCGCACACACGCACACGCACACAACGCACCCCATACCCATACAACACCACACACACAGTCTCTGTCTGGGGAAGTCCAGTCTATTATATGATTAATAGGGGCAGAGCAGCCTAACCTCCTGTACCTCATGCTATCTCTCTGCTGAATTTGAAAAATAAGCAGCCAGTCAGCTAACCATGACATACAGAAGAAAAACTTCCCAGCTCACTGGCATACAGTACAGAAGGGTATGATAGAGCTTAGCTTGCAATGAACCTCAAGCTAGCGAAAATAGAACTGTAAGCTCCATTTTCTTTTACTGTTATCGTACCAGGTATGTTGACTGAGACTCACATTTTTATTTTATTACACTTGGCTGCCGTAGAGACGAGCAGAGACAGAAGAAGAGGGGAGGAGGAGAGACACGATACAGGAGGAGATGAAAACAAGAGGATACGACGAGGAGAACGAAGAGGCGAGAAGGAGAGCGACGAGAGAGAGAAGACAGAGGAGAGGAGACGCAGAGGAGAAGAGGAGATGAGATGAGAGGAGACGAGAGGAGACTTAGAGGAGACTAGAGGAGAAGAGACAAGAGGAGAGGCGATAGACGAGAGGAGATGAGAGGAGACGAGACAAGAGGAGAGGAGACGAGACAAGAGAGAGAAGACAAGACAAGAGGAGTGGAGACAAGAGGAGAGGAGATGAGAAGAGAGGAGACGAGAGGAGACGAGAGGAGAGGAGACAAGAGGAGAGGAGAGGAGAAGAGTTGTGTCCATGGTAGTCTGAGCACACTAGTTTCTGACTGTACTGGTGTCCTGAGGTGCAACAGAAAATAGAGAGCAGCACAGTACAATTTTGAGGTTGATCTCAGGCCTAACATAACAGATAATGTGTGTGTATGGGTTTGTGTTGTGGGTGTGTTGGGGGGGGGGGGGGCGGTTTAGGTCAATGTACTGGGCAGTGGCAGTGGCACCTAACACCATGGTCGGCCTTGATGAGACTGAAAAGCCTGACAGAACTGATATTTTCACAGAGAGCTGTAGGGATTTCAGAAACCTTTTTAAAAAACATAGTAAAACTAAAATTGACCAGTGGTGAGCTAATAAAAATGTGCTCAAATGCAAAGCGAGAAATTATTTGAGT
>NC_036872.1:27109696-27110832 GCF_002910315.2 Salvelinus sp. IW2-2015 | reverse complement strand
AGTGGCAGTGCACCTAACACCATGGTCGGCCTTGATGAGACTGAAAAGCCTGACAGAACTGATATTTTCACAGAGAGCTGTAGGGATTTCAGAAACCTTTTTAAAAAACATAGTAAAACTAAAATTGACCAGTGGTGAGCTAATAAAAATGTGCTCAAATGCAAAGCGAGAAATTATTTGAGATCAACGTGTCACATAATTTTAACGTCAGAGCTCACTTCAACACTCCATTCCATATTTCCATTTTAGTATTTTTATTGGGTGTGGGGAAAAATATTTAGCTGGGCCTTTGACTGCTTACTTTGCTGTCAGTCCAACCATTCATAGGAGACTGACATGGTTTTGAAACTGTTTGGATAACTTAACCCCATTAGCTGGCACTGATCAACATGGTTTGGAGAACTTGGATGTGAGGAGAAATGGAGAGAAGATTGGAGGGATGAGAGGATGGGAAGAGAGGAGGGATGAAGGAGAGAATAGAGGAGGGGAAGAAAGGAGGGATGAGAGGAGGGAAGAAGAGGGAAGAGAGGAGGGGAGAGAGGAGAGAGGAGGGGAGAAACAGGAGGAAGGGCGGAAGAGAGGAGGGGAGAGAGGAGAGAGGAGGGGAGAAACAGGAGGAAGGTAGAAGAGAAGAAGGGGAGAGAGGAGAGAGGCTGTCTCTTATACACATCTAGATGTGTATAAGAGACAGCTCCCAGCATCCCCCAGCATCCCCTGGTGTCACTCAGCCTCTCCCAGCATCCCCCAGCCTCTCCCAGCCTGCCCTGGTGTCCCTCAGCCTCTCCCAGCATCCCCCAGCCTCTCCCAGCCTCCCCTAGCCTCCCCCAGTGTCCCCCAGCCTCCCCTGGTCTTCCCCAGTATCTCCCAGCCTCTCCCAGCCTCCCCAGCCTCTCCCAGTATCCCCCAGGCTCCTCTGGCCTTCCCCAGCATCCCTCAGCCTCTCCCAGCATCACCCAGCCTCCTCTGGCCTTTCCCAGCCTTCACCAGCATCCTCTGGCCTTCCCCAGCCTCTCCCAGCCTCCTCCAGCCTCCTCCAGCCTCTCCCAGCCTCTCCCAGCCTCTCCCATTCTCCTCCAGCCTCTCCCAGCCTCTCCCAGCCCCCCCTGGCCTTCCCCAGCATCCCCGCTTTTTTCTAA
>NC_036872.1:27048618-27103459 GCF_002910315.2 Salvelinus sp. IW2-2015 | reverse complement strand
CAGTGGTCAGATAGGGGTGGGGGGGGGGGGGGGGCACTCGGGCCAAGTGAACATTATTGCACCTCGGCGCCATGAACCCATCCATCAGAGAGTGGACAAAGCTTTGTTTCAGGTCCGCAGTCTACTCTCCCCGGCCTCGGCCGTCCAGCCCCGATGACAGTCCAGTGATATGCCTGATAGTGTGCTGAAGTGTGCTGTTCTCTTAATAACAAGCCTATAGAGACTTGTTCTGTTCTAACCTCCTCTTCCCTCCTCTCTTCCTCCTCTCCCCTCCTTCTTCTTTCCTCCTTGCCCTCCTCACCACTGAGAACTCAGAAGGGACTGAAACCCGATCCACTTCAATTCATTGGAGTAGAGGTATACTCTGTGCTGGGGATAGAAAGCTTAAACCAGGTATTCATGTCTCCACATTCACCTCATTTTCTGATTCTTCCAATATCCAATTATAGCTCAGCTGAAGATCAATTATACTCTGTCCAAACTCTCCCAAAGTCCCTGACCTCTAACTAATACTGTAGTAGAAGTGCAGTTGCAGCAGTTTTTCCTCTGCTCTGTCAATCATGTCAGGTGGCCATCCATCATGGTCCAGGTATTTGTGTTCACCTGGAGCTGACTGAGTGAAGACAAGGGTCCATGTTGCTCTGTCAGTCACTGAGTAATGATACTGCTGGGCCTCCTCGTCTGACCACATCTCACTGAAACGGTCCACATACCTAACACCAAACACTGGGCTGCCTGACTCACACCGCAGCCTCTTAACATAATCATATTATAGCAGCTRTGTGCTTTTCATTACTCTACCCACACTCTGTACATCCACAGTACTGAGCATTGACAGACAACATCTGACAAGTTGAAGCACAAGTAATCATTCATAAAGTACACCTCACATAGTTGAGAGGGAATGGAAGTGAATGAGTGATTTGTTACTAAATTTACTGTGATCAATAACTGCATGGAAAGTGGAATTCAATTGGATTTAATTGAGCTGGCATTTTCTTCATGCAATTGGCATATGCCCCATTGCAAGGCTTCCCTGTCCCTGTCCCCCTTCCCTCCCTCCCTGTTTATCCCTGCCCCCCTTCCCTGTCCATGTCCCTGTCCCCCTTTCCTGTCCCTGTCCCCCTTCCCTGTCAGTGGGGCAGCATAGAGGCCTCAGACGGAGGTTCATCCCACATGGAAAAATGATTAGCTGTGGAGGGGAACGCCGCCGCCTCCATACATTTCGCCACAGCAGCGCTTGAGAGAAAGCTCTGACGACTGGTATCTCACTGGCCGTTCCCTTTCTCCAAATGGAGGGGCATAAATCAGGCCTGCTCCCTAGCGCTGCGGATGGCTGACTGGCTGGAGGGATGGGATGGCTGGCTGGCTGGCTGGCTGGGTCCAGGGATGCAGAGTTACAATCCACTCACCCCGACCTGGCTGATCTGGAGCTGGGAGAACAGATTCTACTGTGTCGTTGAGGGAACACCCATGGAGAGTTGATCTAATTTATCCTGATTCCACCAACAAAGAGAGAATAGTATAATTTTCCAAATTAACAGTTGTAGCATATGGTAGCACCTGGAAATAATTACAATTAGATGATGCATGTCACACATACTCTTGCAGCAAAACGTCTTCATATTATTTATTCTTAAACAAATCAAAGAAGCTTTATTGCACCAATCATAGAAGAGCAGCGCTACTGTATATGTGACATATGGTACCAGAGCCCAGTATGATGATAGACAATATGACAGGAGAGGAGAGGAGAGGGAAGGCTGGCTGGCTGCAGTCATTCTACCATCCTCTACGCCAAACCCATTTGACCCCAAGGAACGGAAAAGCAACATTAGTCCAGAATTTATTGGCCCTGGGTCTGCTAGTTAGACAAGCAGGCTGTCCCTGAGATGCAGTAAATAAGCATTAGCCTAGCTCTACGGTATGAGGCCAGCGGCTGGAACAGTAGTCATGGTGAAATGGGAACCATGCCGTCTCTAGGCCCCAGACGACCAGACAAGAATCTCTGAGGCAGTCGGAGACAGACAGCCCTAGTCTATATCCAGCTGACGAGGACCGTGGACGTAGAACAGGACTGTATGTAACTGTGTGTTATGTCTCCATGTGGTTTTGATATCTGTGTCCCATATGGCACCCTATTTGACCAGGGCCCAAACATGAAGAAAACCTTAGATATTGGGAAGCAAACTACAGCATAGGTTTAAGGGGTTGGAGGTGGGGCGAAAATATTCAGCTTTGATAGGTTTGGATAGTCAACAGACCATTCAGGGCAATTAAGGTGTCAAATCAAATCAAATTATATTTGTGACATGCGCCAAATACGTGTAGACCTTAAAGAGAAATGCTTATGGGACTGGGCTCAGAAAGATCTCTAGATCAGTTCATTACCAGGGAGCTAGCTACTTAAAGAATGCCTTCACATTGAACCACTCATTGAAGTGGTCTGTGGTCTAAGTCCGGACCTTATTAGCTGATATAAATCTATAGCTCAGATTCCATTTGACTGACTCTGAAATGTCCCCAACTTAATCAAATGCATGTACAGCCTAGTATTACCCCCTTCTCTAACTCCGGAATCAATTTGGCTGTCAAACCAAAAATAGTCCACGCATGAGCGCATAACCAGAGACTGAGGAGAAACCTCTTTGATGGATGAAATCGCAATTCAATTATGTGTCACAGAGTCAGTCGGTCAATCCAGTAGAAAAATGTAATTTCTGAGCGAGAGTGGCGGCTCCCTGTGACCCTACCGTGATCCCTCCTGGTCAGCCAGGTCTCCCCCACTGGGTCACTGACCCCTGGGTGTCACCGCTCCCTTCACCTCCCTTCACCTGGGTCACTCATGCGTGGAACAGTTAGGTTAGGACCAGCCGCCCCATTGAATGCCATTCATAGAGCCAGGTCAATAAATCTGGCCAGAGAAAGGGGGTCTGACCGCTGCCCCTGTTAATCTTACAGACCCCTCTCCTCAGGTGATTCATAGCTTCAGGCATGAAGGTTAATTGCAGGCTGACTGAGAAAGAAAGAAAGAAAGAAAGAGCACCTGTGTAAGTGAGTGTATCCATTGATACGTGTGTGTGTGTGTGTGTGTGTGTGTGTGTGTGTGTGTGTGTGTGTCAGGTCATACACTCTTAGAAAAAAAGGTGCTATCTCAAACCTAAAAGGGTCCTTCGGCTGTCCCCATAGGAGAACCCTTTTTAGAACCCTTTTTGGTACTAGGTAGAACCCTTTTATTTCCAGGTCATGTGGAATCCTTTGTGGAAACAGTTGTACATGGAACCCAAAAGGGTTCTACCCAGTGGTGTAAAGTAAGTCAGTAAGTAGTTGTTTTGGGTATCTGTACTTTACTAAAAAATATATTTTGGACAACTTTATCTAGTCTGTCTGTCTGTCTGTCTGTCTGTCTGTCTGTCTGTCTGTCTGTCTGTCTGTCTGTCTGTCTGTCTGTCTGTCTGTCTGATGTCTGGTCTGTCTGTGTCTGTGTTTCTGTCTGTTTTGTGTTTGTCTGTCTGTTTCTGTCTATCTGTCTGTCTTTGTGTCTGTCTGTCTGTCTGTCTTGATCTTGTGTGTCTGCTGTCGTCTGTCTGTCTGTCTGTCTGTCTGGTCTGTCTGTCTGTCTGTCCTGTCTGTCTGTCTGTCTGTCTGTCTGTTGTCTGTCGGTCTGCGTCTGTCTCTGTCTGCGTCTGCTGTCTGTCTTGTCTGTCTGTCTGTCGTGCTGTCGTTGTCTTCTGTCTGTCTGTCTGTCTGTGTCTGTTGTTGTGTCTGTCTGTTCTGCTCTGTCTGTCTGTGTCTGTCTGTCTGTCTGTCTTGTCTGTGTGTCTGTGTCTGTCTGTCTGTCTGTCTGTCTGTCTGTCTGTCTGTCTGTCTGTCTGTCTGTCTGTCTGTCTGTCTGCGTCTGTCTGTCTTGCTGTCTGTCTGTCTGCGTCTGTCTGTCTGTCTGTCTGTCTGTCTGTCTGTCTGTCTGTCTGTCTGTCCTGTCTGGCTGTCTGTCGTTCTGTCGTGTCTGTCTATCTGGTCTGTCTGAGTCTATGTATATGTCTGTCTGTCTGTGTATGTCTGTGTCTGTCTGTGTCTGTGTTCTGTCTGTTTGTGTTTGTCTGTCTGTTTCTGTCTATCGTGCTGTCTTTGTGTCTGGTCTGTGTCTGTCTGTCTGTGTCTGTGTTTTCTGTCTGTTTGTGTTTGTCTGTCTGTTTCTGTCTATCTGTCTGTCTTTGTGTCTGTCTGTCTGTCTGTCTTGATCTGTTTGTCTGTGTATGGTGCCTGTCTGTATGTCTGTCTGTCTCTTGTGTCGGGTTGTCTGTCTTCCTTTCTGTCTGTCTCTCTGTCTGTCTAAGTGTGTCTGTCTGTCCTACTGTCCTTCTGATTCCTACTGTCCTACTGTCCTACTGTCCTACTGTCCTAGTCTGTCTGTCTGTCTGTCTGTCTGTCTGTCTGTCTGTCTGTCTGTCTGTCTGTCTGTCTGTCTGTCTGTCTGTCTGTCTGTCTGTCTGTCTGTCTGTCTGCTGTCTGTCTGTCTGTATCTGTCTGTCTATGTATATGTCTGTCTGTCTGTGTATGTCTGTGTCTGTCTGTGTCTGTGTTTCTGTCTGTTTGTGTTTGTCTGTCTGTTTCTGTCTATCTGTCTGTATTTGTGTCTGTCTGTCTGTCTGTCTTGATCTGTGTGTCTGTGTATGTGTGCCTGTATGTCTGTCCTACCGTCCGTCCGTCCGTCCTTACCGTCCGGCCGTACCGTCCTACCGTCCGTCCGTCCGTCCGTCCGTCCGTCTGTCTTGGTCTGTGTGCCTGTGTGTCTGTCTGGGTGTGTCTGTCTGTGTCTGTCTGTCTGTGTGTCTGTCTGTGTGTGTCTGTGTATGCCTGTATGTCTTGATATGTTGTGTCTGTTTGTCTGTCTGTTCTGTCTGTGATCTGTCGTCTATGTCTATGTTTGTCTGTCTGTCTGTGTTGTCTGTCTTGTTTGTGTCTGTGTTTCTGTCTGTTGGTGTTCTGTCTGTCTGTTTCTGTGTATCTGTCTGTCTTTGTCTGTCTCTCTGTCTGTCTTGATCTGTGTGGCTGTGTCTGTATGTCTGCTTTGTGTCTGTGTCTGTGTGTCTGTGCTGTGTGTCTTTCTACCTTTCAGTCTGTCTCTCTGTCTAAGTGTAGCTGTCTGTGTCTGGGTGTCTGTCTGTCTGTCTGTCTGTGTCTGTCTGCCTGTGTCTTGTGTTCTGTGTCTGACTGTTGTCTGTCTGTCGGTGTGTCTCTCTCTCTTTCTCTCTCTTGAAGTAGATAATAAACAAAGTGAAATAAACAATCCCGCCCTCGCCTCCCTCACCCCCTCACACCCCCTCCCTCACCCCCTCCTCACCCCCTCCCTCACCCCCTCCTTCTGTTTCTCTGTGTGTGGGAACAGCCACGGGTAGAGGTTAACTAAGGAAAGGTGCTTTTCCTACTATAATCACCAGTACATTAGGGTCAGGGCTTTCTTCGCGTCCCCTCCCTCCTCTCAGGTGAAACCTAGTCATGTGTCCAGGGGCCTCCTAACTGTTACTGTCATCACACCTCTCTAATGTAGACCCCTAGCCGTGCTAAATGAGCCAAGCTTTCAGCACAGTATCAGGCCACGCACGGAGACAGAGCCGCCCCCCTTTCAACTCACACACACCTGTGTGTCCCACACATACACAGCGCATTTCCCCTCTCCCAGCACAAAATGGCCCCAAAACAAGTCAAACAGTAGTAGGATACCAGTGGCTCGGCAGTGGGGTTTCCTTTGGGAACACACAGGTAATAACCTACCTACTACAATTTAGAATTGGGTAGTGCATCATACATTTTCTCTTGTCATGTCAGTCATTTTTTCCCCAGATCAACGAGCCCATGTCAGCTAACATTTTATTATCTAGTATTTTTAACCAATAGATTCTGTTGTAACGTTTGAGTCACTCAAATATCACATGAATAAACAATAAGCATGGCAAAATGTATAGAATGGCAAGAAAATTGCTTTAACAATGCAAAATGTTCTCTGCACGCATGACAAAATGTGTAGAATTGCGAGAAATAAGCTTTAAACATGAAAAAATTCTCTCCAGCAACAAAAGGAGTGTGAACAGTTTGTGTCATGAAACAGTTGTGCCTAATAAAATGGACGTGGCACACACACAGGCGGGGGTGTTCCCCAATGGCTGGAAGGGGGTTGAGTGAAAAAGTTTAAAAAAGCACTCTTTAGTATGGTGTGGCAAGAGGGGAGATGGGAAAACACACACCACACACACACACACACACACACACACACACACACACACACACACACACACACACACACACACACACACACACACCACACACACACCACACCACACACACACACACAACACACACACACACACACACACACAACACACACACCACACTGCCTCTTCTCCAAGAACTTTCAGGGAATGTAGTTTGATCCTACAGCTGTAACTAATAGCCACAGTATAGACAATACTATTCCAAAAACACAAGCAACCCACCAGACTTATCCCTGAGAAATTCCAACATTTTCAAATAATTAAAGCCATGGTAATCACATATCGCAGCAGGTGAGATGGATGTCAAGTCAAAGTATCTAAAGATAGATGTGGAGCCTAGTTAACTTATCCCAGGACAATATTCAGCACGAGAGAGAGAGGAAATGGAATGATAAACAAAGAAGACCTTGGCAAGGCTGAATAATTATATGCCACTCTATCCAGTCTACATAAATAAACCCAGCTCGCACAGAACGCTTACATTTATGGTTCAATTCATTTTCAGTGCCGGCCGGCCATGTTTCGAAAACATGTTTATGGCAGAAGGCGTGTTTTACATTTTACATGAAATTTTTGTTAGTTTGGCCGGGCCCAGACCAAGAACCAGTGACTCAGGGTAGACACATTCACAGTGTGACATTAACAATCCATCATGGACCCGGACACTAACTGGAAATCACAGGGCTTACTTAACACATTATTCTTCATCTCCAGGGCTATCAGATGGGTGGTAATCAAACAATCACCACCAGCAGATCCTTAAAGGGCCTCGTATCTAGAGGCCTGATCGGAGCTCCATCACGTTACCTGTTTTCACATTCTACTTTGCAGCGGTCTATGTCTGTTCTTACACACACACTTGTCCATGCACACAAACACACAACACACATTCACCCTTTTCTACTCTGCAAGGTCGGTGTCTGCCTGACAAGCTGGTCGGGCCCCTGATCAGATAGCAGCCCATCTCGTTCCCCCTCACAGCCCTGAGCAAACACCAGAGATCCTGGTCTGACACGCACAGACACACACACACACACACACACACACACACACACACACACACACACACACACACACACACACCAACACACCACACACACACACACACACACACACACACACACAAACACACACATTAGCCAGAGGGTCCAGATCAACATAAACACGGACCGGTACACTTTTAAAGCAGGGCTCATTGGGAGCTGGCTGCGCTCGGCTGGGCGGTGGGTTGGGTGGTCGGGCAGTGCAGACGTGGAGGTTATGGTGATGTGGAAAAGGGGCAGAGGCCTAGGGTTTGGCCTGTTGGCTGTCTGCACCCAGAACCCAGCCACGGTTGGACTGAAGGACAGGTCTGTCTGAGTTAGTTGGGTTTACACAAGCACAAAGACACAGTGTGTGTGCTTCTCTGTGCTTTAGTGCAGAGTAAGGATTAAGAGTTTGAGGTGAGGTCATTTCCATGTAAAGGACCCATGAGCACCAACATGTGAAGTTCACTCTTCTACATTTGCACACACTGTACTTAGATTTTTCTATTTTTCTTTTCTATTGTGTTATTGACTGTACGTTTGTTTGTGTGTAACTCTGTGTTGTTGTTTTTGTCACACTGCTTTGCTTTATCTTGGCCAGGTCGCAGTTGTAAATGAGAACTTGTTCTCAACTGGCCTACCTGTTAAATAAAGGTGAAAAATAAAAAAAATAAAAAAATAGGTGCATGTCAAAGTTTGTGTCAAATGAAAGCTAAGGGTCTATATTTCTGAGAAATTAAGGCATATTTCCAATTAGGAATAAGGAAAGGGGAAAACATCTACCAGAAAAAGTCTTAAACGGTGTTAGAAATACATCATAACACAATAATGTTGAAGTTAAGCCCCCTGCCAACTAATATCAACACTTATATTTAGTTTAGGAAGCATTTTTCTGCCTTATAGAAGTTTAAGAAACATTGCCTTGTGCCTTGAAATTCCATTACCAAAATATATTTTCAAAAATTTCTCCTTCAGGAAGAGGGATGATAATGAAAGTTCACAGACATAACAAGTAAAGGTAGACCTATAAATGAGTTACAGTTTTTTTACTGATATAAACTCAGCAAAAAAAGAAACGGCCCTTTTTCAGAACCCTGTCTTTCAAAGAAAATTCGTAAAAATCCAAATAACTTCACAGATCTTCATTGTGAAGGGTTTAAACACGGTTTCCCATGCTTGTTCAATGAACCATAAACAATTAATGAACATGCACCTGTGGAACAGTCATAAAGACACTAACAACTTACAGAGGGAAGGCAATTAAGGTCACAGTTATGAAAACGTAGGACACTAAAGAGGCCTTTCTACTGACTCTGAAAAACACCAAAAGAAAGATGCCCAGGGTCCCTGCTCATCTGCGTGATCGTGCCTTAGGCATGCTGCAAGGAGGCATGAGGACTGCAGATGTGGCCAGGGCAATAAATTGCAATGTCCGTACTGTGAGACGCCTAAGACAGCACTACAGGGAGACAGGACGGACGGCTGATCGTCCTCGCAGTGGCAGACCACATGTAACAACACCTGCACAGGATCGGTACATCCGAACATCACACCTGCGGGACAGGTACAGGATGGCAACAACAACTGCCCGAGTTAAACCAGGAACGCACAATTCCTCCATCAGCGCTCACACTGTCCYCAATAGGCTGAGACAGGCTGGACTGAGGGCTTGTAGGCCTGTTGTAAGGCAGGTCCTCACCAGACATCACCGGCAACAACGTCGCCTTTGGGCACAAACCCACTGTCGCTGGACCAGACAGGACTGGTAAAAAGTGCTTTTCACTGACAAGTCGTGGTTTTGTCTCACCAGGGGTAATGGTCGGATTTGCATTTATCGTCGAAGGAATGAGCGTTACACCGAGGCCTGTACTCTGGAGCGAGGTCGATTTGGAGGTGGAGGGTCCGTCATGGTCTGGGGCAATGTGTGACAGCATCATCGGACTGAGCTTGTTGTCATTGCAGGCAATCTCAATGCTGTGCGTTACAGGGAAGACATCCTCCTCCCTCATGTGGTACCCTTCCTGCAGGCTCATCCTGACATGACCCTCCAGCATGACAATGCCACCAGCCATACTYCTCATTCTGTGTGTGATTTCCTGCAAGACAGGAAAGTCAGTGTTCTGCCATGGCCAGCGAGGAGCCCGGATCTCAATCCCATTGAGCACGTCTGGGACCTGTTGGATCAGAGGGTGAGGGCTAGGGCCATTCCCCCCAGAAATCTCCGGAACCTTGCAGGTGCCTTGGTGGAAGAGTGGGGTAACATCTCACAGCAAGAACTGGCAAATCTGGTGCAGTCCATGAGGAGGAGATGCACTGCAGTATTTAATGCAGCTGGTGGCCACGCCAGATACGGACTGTTACCCCCCCTTTGTTCAGGGACACATTATTCAATTTCTGTTAGTCACATGTCTGTGGAACATGTTCAGTTTATGTCTCAGTTGTTGAATCTTGTTATGTTCATACAAATATTTACACATGTTAATTTTGCTGAAAATAAACGCAGTTGACAGTGAGAGGACATTTCTTTTTTTTGCTGAGTTTATTACCAACCATGCTACACATTTCCACAACTCTACACCACAGAAGGGAGTGAGGTGGAGTGGAGTGCCTTACACCTTTTCCACATTACTGTCCATGTCCATGAGGGGGAGTAAGAGCCCTACGATTCACTCTCTCCGTTTGTCTTCATTACCAGCAGCCTCTTATCTTCACCAGTTAACCATTCTTCTCTCATGGCTCATCAGGCCACACATTGTGTGTGACCGAAACCTTATTCCCTATACTGTGCACTACGTTTGACCAGTAGTGGCATATATAGGGAATATGATGCCAGTGGGCCCTTGTCAAAAGTAGTGCACTACAGGATGCAATTTTAGACAACCATGGCCTGTGAAGAATATGGCGTGCGTCCCAGTCCCATATTCTCTTCCCAGGCTATATATAATATCATCAACCATCTCTGATAGCAGGTAGGTATAGAAAATAAATAGGTGTCCTGGCCTGCTGGCAAACCTGTGTTTGAGTGACATGGGCAGCCTGTCTCGTTGTTGAGATTCCAGAGGGGCTGCTCAGTCCACTTTAAATGCCCCCTTATAACTGGGGAAAACAGACAGATATTTGTTAATGAATCCACATGCTTCGGTAACTCAAGCCCACCTCCCAGCCCCCCTCCCAGCCCCCCTGGCCACCCCACCCTACCCTGCCAGGGCCCAGGTCCCCCAGGACTCAGAGGTCAGAGGTCAAAGGCAGAGGTCACTAGGATTTAAGCTGCCTGGCCCTGGTAGACAGAGGTTATCAAGGTCCTAATGGAGTTAGTTAAATAATTCAATTAAACAGCAGTGTTACTGTGGGGATTCTCTCAGGTACGCTGGGGAATGAGCTGTTAGGGGAAAACAATGTGTCAGGCTGAATGTAACTGGTTGATCTCTAAAACAAGCTCACATTTAGAGAATGTACAAAATGGTATGTGGGTCATCCTAATAAATCTACAGCAATTGTATCTGTTTTTCATTTGTTGGATGATGGTGAAATAAAAATAAAAATAGCTATTCCGTTCCATCTTACCCAAAGATAAAAGGCTTCAACCAGATATAGGTTTCAACCATACGGTGCAGTACTACATAACATAACATACAAACTTTGACATTGGTACCGTCACATGCAGTACATACTGGATATTACATGTAATGTGAGACTCAAAGAAACCTGCCTTTGATTTCATGTCTATAATTAAACACACTGTTATGCTATTAGAGCCATTTCAATCAGTTAAGTAAGCAGCAGAAAGGGACAACAAATCTTGTAGGGCACACGAAAGCACCGCTGTGTCGCCAATCAGAGGAGAAGTGTACAGTACAGGAAAGGCCTCTTGATTGAGGATAAACCTCAGTACATGAAAGGCTAGTTTGCCCTGTGTGTGTGTGTGTCTTTGCTGAGAGAACTATCAAATCCCTGTGCCACCAGCAAGACTGGCCTGCATCCCAAATGGCACCGTATATATATGGTGCACTACTGTTGACCAGGGCCCTTGACGTACAGTAGTTCATCACATAGGGAATAGGGTGCCATTTGTGTGGCAACCTGGATATCAAACAATGTTTCATTTGAGTGAAAATAAAATGTCCCTGCGGTTTCCAGAAGTATTTCCTCACCACGCTTCAGACTCTGACACAGCAACCCAAACAGTCGCGCGCGTGGAGCCCAGCCATGACTTTAATCTTTTGATCAATGAGCCAAATAAATCCATGTTCTCTGCTGCTAGACATTATGGTAAAGAATAATAGGAAACGGCCCCGAGCGCAGTGTGTAAGGTCGCTCCTCACAGCTCACAGACCAGTGTGTAAGGTCACTCCTCACAGCCCCAAGACCAGTGTGTAAGGTCGCTCCTCACAGCTCACAGACCAGTGTTTAAGGTCACTCCCTCAGAGCTCACAGACCAGCCGTGTAAGGTCACTCCTCACAGCTACAGACCAGTGTTTAAGGTCATCCTCAGAGCTCACAGCACCAGTGTTTAAGGTCATCCTCAGAGCTCACAGACAGTGTGTAAGGTCACTCCTCACAGCTCACAGACCAGTGTGTAAGGTCACTCCTCAGAGCTCACAGACCAGTGTGTAAGGCACTCTTCACAGCTCACAGACCAGTGTGTTAGGTCACTACTCACAGCTCACAGACCAGTATGTAGGTCACTCCTCACATCCCCCCAGACCAGTGTGTAAGGTTGCTCCTCACAGCCCCCAAAGCGTGTGTAAGGTCACTCCTCACCACACAGACCAGTGTGTAAGGTCACTCCTCATCAGAGCTCACAGAACAGTGTGTAAGTTCACTCCTCCCAGCTCACAGACCAGTGTGTAAGGTCACTCCTCACAGCCCAGACAGTGTGTAAGGTCACTCCTCCAGCTCACAGACCAGTGTGTAAGGTCACTCCTCACAGCTCACAGACCAGTGTGTAAGGTCACTCCTCCACTCACAGACCAGTGTGTAAGTCACTCCTCACAGCCCCAAGACCAGTGTGTAAGGTCACTCCTCACAGCCCCCAGACCAGTGTGTAAGGTCACTCCTCACAGCCCCAGACCAGTTGTGTAAGGTCACTCCTCACAGCGCCCCAGACCAGTGTGTAGGGTCACTCCTCAAGCTCACAGACCAGTGTGTAAGGTCACTCCTCACAGCCCCAGACCAGTGTGTAAGGTCACTCCTCAAAGCTCACAGACCAGTGTGTGGTCACTCCTCACAGCCCCAGACCAGTGTTTAAGGTCACTCCTCAGAGCTCACAGACCAGTGTTTAAGGTCACTCCTCAGAGCTCACAGACCAGCGTGTAAGGTCACTCCTCACAGCTCACAGACCAGTGTTTAGGTCACTCCTCAGAGCTCACAGACCAGTGTGTAAGTTCACTCCTCACAGCTCACAGACCAGTGTGTAAGGTCACTCCTCACAGGCCCCAGACCAGTGTGTAAGGGCGCTCTCACAGCCCCCAGAGCAGTGTGTAAGGTCGCTCCTCACAGCCCCAGAGCAGTGTGTAAGGTCACTTGAGAGCTCACAGACCAGTGTGTAAGTTCACTCCTCACAGCTTCACAGACCAGTGTGTAAGGTCACTCTCACAGGCCCCAGACCAGTGGGTAAGGTCACTCCTCACAGCCCACAGACCATGTGTGTAAGTCACTCCTCACAGCTCACAGACCAGTGTGTAAGGTCAATCCTCACAGCTCACAGACCAGTGTGTAAGGTCACTACTCACAGCTCAACGACCAGCGTGTAATGTCACTCCTCACAGCCCAGACCATTGTGTAAGGGTCACTCCTCACAGCTCACAGACCAGTGTGTAAGGTTACTCCTCACACTCACAGACCAGTGTGTAAGGTCACTCCTAAACACTTCACAAGACCAGTGTGTAAGGTCACTCCTCACAGCTCACAGAACAGTGTGTAAGGTACTCCTCACAGCTCACGCAGTGTAGCACTTCTCACACCTCAGACCAGTGTGTAAGGTCACTCCTCACAGCCCCAGACCAGTGTGTAAGGTCACTCCTCACAGCTCACAGACCAGTGTGTGTGAGCGTATGTACAGTATGTGTGTGTATTCATCTGTGCATGCATGATACACACACTCCACACATAATATGTCAATGGGAACCCCTCACATCCTCAACAGGCAACACACCAAAGACACTACACTTACAAATGTAATACTTCAATTGAATATGTGCCTGTTGACCAATAGCGTATAGATTCCACTATTAAGTCACGTAGCAATATGTAAGCATTAGAGTTATGTTGTCTTTGTTGTGTAGAAGGTAAGCCACAGTCTGACAGTAGAGTTATGCTGTCTGGTGTGTAGAAGGTAAGCCACAGCTCTGACAGTAGAGTTATGTTGTTTTGTGGTGTAGAAGGTAAAGCCACAGCTCTGACAGTAGAATTATGTTGTCTTGTGGTGTAGAAGGTAAGCCACAGCTCTGGACAGTAGAATTATGTTGTCTTGTGGTGTAGAAGATAAGCCACAGCTCTGACAGTAGAGTTATGTGTCTTTGTGGTGTAGAAGGTAAGCCACAGCTCTGACAGTAGAGTTATGTTGTCTGTGGTGTAGAAGGTAAGCCACAGCTCTGACAGTAGAGTTATGCTGTCTGGTGGTGTAGAAGTAGCCACAGCTCTGACAGTAGAGTTATGTTTGTTTTGTGGTGTAGAAGGTAAAGCCACAGCTCTGACAGTAGAATTATGTTGTCTTGTGGTGTAGAAGGTAAGCCACAGCTCTGACAGTAGAATTATGTTGTCTTGTGGTGTAGAAGATAAGCCACAGCTCTGACAGTAGAGTTATGTTGTCTTGTGGTGTAGAAGGTAAGCCACAGCTCTGACAGTAGAGTTATGTTGTCTTGTGGTGTAGAAGGTAAGCCACAGCTCTGACAGTAGAGTTATGTTGTCTTGTGTGTAGAATAAGCACAGCTCTGACAGTAGAGTTTATGTCTTTGTGGTATAGAAGATAAGCCACAGCTCTGACAGTAGAGTTATGTTGTCTTGTGGTATAGAAGATACGCCACACTCTGACAGTAGAGTTAGTTGTCTTGTGGTGTAGAAGGTAACGCACAGCTCTGACAGTAGAGTTATGTTGTCTTGTGGTGTAGAAGGTAAGCCACAGCTCTGACAGTAAAGTTATGTTGTCTTGTGGTGTAGAAGGTAAGCCACAGCTCTGACAGTAGAGTTATGTTGTCTTGTGGTGTAGAGGTAAGCCACAGCTCTGACAGTAGAGTTATGTTGTCTTGTGGTGCGGAAGGTAACGCCACAGCTCTGACAGTAGAGTTATGTTGTCTTGTGGTATAGAAGATAAGCCACAGCTCTGACAGTAAGAATTATGTTTGTTGTGGTGTAGAAGAGGAGCCAATAGGGCTCTAGTGTGTCTTGGTTGTGCTTGGTCTGCGAGAGAGGAGAGCTAGTTTGTCTTGTGTTTGTGTTGCGGAAGGTGAGCTGCAGCTCTGAGGAACAGAGCTCATCCATTCAGGTGCCTGAAAGAGCCCGATAAGCCATCTCACCCTGGGCAGAAATAACACAGCGTCCTATTGAGGCCTGATAATTACAGAGACACACTGCCACACCAGGGCTGATGTATCACCTTCAGATAGCAATCTCACACACCCACCGCTACAACCACATCGCACAAACACAGACACACAAGTTTTACCACCACACACACACACACACACAAACAACCACACACACACACACACACACACCACACACACACACACACACACACACAACTACCACACTACACACACACACACACACACACACACATGCACGAACACACACACACACACACACTTAAAGGAGCTAATGGGAAATGAACGTTCCCATTAATGACTAAGCCATTCTATCAGTGGATAAATTGACCTACATGGCAATTACATGAAAGGGCAGTATATCCCACTGCAGTCATTAATGTGAGTGGTTTATATAAAGTTTTCATGAATTGAAACCGTTTCTTCAGAGTTGTGTACTGACGCCACAGGTAGACAGGCCTCTTTCAACGTGGCCCCTCACCAGATAAGAAATATCACTGATGAGGTGTGTCAGAGGTGTTACCTCGCTATCTTGTTGTCACCAAACACACACTCCAAAGAAGTTACACACTCAACAACCTGTCCATGGTCTTGTCCCAACAAATAGTGCAGTAGTCAAACATTAGCAGCACCCCAGCCATCCTCAAAGCTAACGTGTGGGCTGAGCATGGCTTCCCAACAGTCAGGCTTTCCTCGCCTGCAGCCGTTCTATAGATAGATGTTTTACATGATGCAGTGTAGCAGTGTGTAAAGTACAGGAGCGGGTCATTGTGTGTGCTTGCAGGTGATTCATTCTTCTAGAAGTTCCCATTCTTGTCCACATTTGATACGCTGTTAACCTGGGGCTAGTTCACAGAGAGAAATCACTGCAGCACGTCTGACATTGTGTAGAAACACTCCCCTGAGCATAAAGTCAGTCCTATGATACATGTATATATTGTATGATACTATGGTGGAGTCACACAGTGGAGGGTCATTTCCGGTATGGGTCCGGGGCTTTTTGGATGAGCACTTCTGAACAATCACTGTGTCCGACCATCTTTAAGGCTTTCTTTTTTGGACATCATATATGAATTCTGAATCTTGAAGTTAGATGTCGGATATGAATATCAGTTCTTGTCCCTTGACGTTATCCATAAGTAATCACATGCATATGCACATTTTTGATTAGTCCCCCAACGAAAAAGATCAAAGAAATTCAATGAAACAATCAATGTCAATTTATAAGAAATGTAGAGTAATTGATTAAAAAGAAAAGATTCCATCATTACAAGTTGATTTATAACCCGGAGCCTCAGTGGGCCAGATAGTGTTGCCTGGAGGCCTGATTATCTGGTTCTCCAGTAGACAGTACTAGGCTGGGTGAAAAGTGTTTGTCCCAAATGGCACCCGACTCCCTATATAGTACTTTGGACCAGAATCCTATGTGCCCTGGTCAAAAGTAAGGAATAGGGTGCCATTTGGGACACACCCAAGAACATGTGCTTTACAGAGGGTCAGCAAAGCCTGGCCAGCCACAGGTAAAGCCTTACACCACTGGGACAGCAAAGCCTGGCCAGCCACAGGTAAAGCTTTACACCCCTGGGACAGCAAAGCCTGGCCAGCCACAGGTAAAGCCTTACACCAATGGGACAGCAAAGCCTGGCCAGCCACAGGTAAAGCCTTACACCACTGGGACAGCAGTGGCAGAAAGTAAAGCTAACCATGGGAACAAACATGGCAGCACGGTAAGTTACCACGGGACAGCAAAGCTGGAGAAGGTAAATGGTTACTTCACTGGGGAAGCAAGCTGGGCAGCCACAGTTCCTTACACACTGGACAGAAGATGCAGCAAGTAGCTTAACATGGGAGCAAGTGGCCAGCCGGTAAAGTTTAACACTGGGAAGCAAGCCTGGCAGAACAGGTTAAAGCTTACAGCCTGGGCCTGGCAAGCAGGAGCCGGTAAGCTTACACCCATGGGAAGCAAAGCCTGCCGCGCACAGGTAAGCTTACTCCACTGGGAGCAGAGCCCTGGCAGCCAAAAGTAAACGCTTACTCCATGTGGGCAAGGATAATTGTGGCATAATAAATGGTCCAGGACTGTACTGATCCTCCACACAGTGACGGATGGAGATATTGCCGGTGTGTGTGTTTGGTGTGTGTGTGTGGTGTGTGTGTGTGTGTGTGTGTGTGTGTGTGTGTGTGTGTGTGTGTGTGTGTGTGTGTGTGTGGTGTGTGTGTGTGTGTGTGTGTGTGTGTGTGGTGTGTGTGTGTGTGTGTGTGTGTGTGTGTGTGTGTGTGTGTGTGTTAATGAAGGAAATTAATTCCTATTTTTCTACTCCTTTTCTATAGTCTTTCTTACGCTTTCTCGGCAGTCTTTATATCCGGCTGTGCCATTACAAAGGGAAGCGTATGAGACATCTCATCTTACATGATCTAAGAGGCTCTGTTCTAGCACATGTTTAGAACAGGTAAGCAACTCCACAGGGAACACAGAGAAGATTCTGAGAGCTCTATAACCCTTTAACATTCTATTGTTGAGCTCACTGTCTGGAAGGGAAGGATGGTGGCGCCTGGAGGACACCCTCACTGTACCCCACACAGACACACGGGAGAAAAAAAGAACTAGTCTGCTGGCTGCCAAGAGCATGAGGCGTATGTAGAAGGGGCAGTCAGGAACAAATAATCACTGAGATGGTGTGGTGAATGTAAACGGAGACCACACAGAACAGCAAATACAGTTGGTTGTCTGTATTGCACATTAATCTGATGAGGTTCCTCACACAAATAATCCCTCTGAATTGTGATGATGATGCATGTGTAGATGTGTGTGGTGTGAGGGATAAGACTCTCTGATACTCTCCAAGGGAAGCTATCCTAATATATGAAGGGGTTATACTGGTGTAAGCATTAGAGAAGCCCAACGTTCCTCCCTACTGTGCTTAGTGGTATAAGCCAGCCTCCCTATTGCCATGTTATCTAGCAGTATTTCTGCTCTGCTTGTAGGCTAGTTTGCTCTCTTTGTCCGGACTGCTCGTAGTAGCTGCGCTTCTCTCTCCAGACCGATGTCTTGTAGCTAGCTGCCTTTTCTTCAGTCAGATTTCTGTAGTAGCTGCCCTTCTTCTGTCAGACCTTTCTGTAGCTAGTGCCTTTCTCTCTCAGTCAGCTTCTGATGATAGCTGCTTTCTTTCTCACGTTCAGACTTCTCTGTTAGTTAGCTGCCTTTCCTCTTCAGTCAGACTTTTCTTCTGTTAGCTTGTCCTTCTCTCTGTCAGCATTCCTTGTAGTAGCTGTTATTTCTTTCAGTCGACTTCTTGTAGTAGTTGGTTCTTCTCTCTCAGGCAGACCTTCTCTGTAGCTAGCTGCTCTTCTCTCAGTCAGACCTTCTCTGTAGCTAGCTGCTCTTCTCTCTCAGCCAGACCTTCTCTGTAGCTAGCTGCTCTTCTCTCAGTCAGACCTTCTCTGTAGCTAGCTACTCTTCTCTCTCAGCCAGACCTTCTCTGTAGCTAGCTGCTCTGTAGGCTACCTACAGAACAGGTCTGACAGAGAGAAGAGCAGCTACCTACAGAGTAGGTCTGACTGAGAGAAGAGCAGCTAGCTAGCTCTTCTCTCTGTCAGACCTGCAGGCCTGCTCTGCAGCTAGTGAAACGTGCAGCAGGCAGCATGCTGTGGCCTTTCCCCTGCTCTCAGCGGCTCGTTCCTGTCTGATTCACCCCAGCACATAGCTCACAGCAGGTAGGACTTCCAGCTCCTCCACAGCAGCCTTGTACAGCAACTGACCTGTGAACCTGTCAGGAGACCCCCTAAAGTTACTCTACTCTACCTATACACAGTGCGGTCTGGACTCTGAGACCCGCTTTCAGAGGCCGGCCCCTTGATGTAATACATGTAGCATACAGGGTATATATGCGAATTTATTTAAGCCAGCACATCTGTCACTCACTCACTCGGCTGGAACTCACAGGGCTTGAACTCACAGGGCTGGAACTCACAGGGCTGGAACTCACAGGGCTGGAATTCACAGCGCTGGAACTCACCGGGGCCAGAACTCACAGGGCCAGAACTCACAGGGCCAGAACTCACAGGGCCAGAACACACAGGGCTGGAGGGATTTTCCCTGTTTTTTTACATCTTGTCCTGGAGAGCCGCAGGCTGAGCAGGCTTTTGTTACAGCCCAGCACTAACACACATTTGATTAAGCTGATCAAGCTAATCAATCAAGGTCCAGTACATACAACAGCACTGGAGTAACGTAATGAGTGGCCTGGGCTGTGTAGCCCCATAGTGAAGGGTCAGCCCTGATAAAGGGAGCGAGGGCTGTACAGCCCCATAGTAAAGGGTCAGCCCTGATAAAGGGAGCGAGGGCTGTACAGCCCCATAGTGACGGGTCAGCCCTGATAGAGGGAGCGAGGGCTGTACAGCCCCATAGTGACAGGTCAGCCCTGCTCTACTATCACATACAGTGGGGAGAACAAGTATTTGATACACTGCCGATTTTGCAGGTTTTCCTACTTACAAAGCATGTAGAGGTCTGTCATTTTTATCATAGGTACACTTCAACTGTGAGAGACAGAATCTAAAACAAAAATACAGAAAATCACATTGTATGATTTTTAAGTAATTAATTAGCATTTTATTGCATGACATAAGTATTTGATACAATCAAAAAGCAGAATTATATTTTAGTACAGAAACCTTTGTTTGCAATTACAGAGATCATACGTTTCCTGTAGTTTTGACCAGGTTTGCACAACACTGAGCAGGGATTTTGGCCCACTCCTCCATACAGACCTTCTCCAGAATCCTTCAGGGTTTCGGGCTGTCGCTGGCAATACGACTTTCAGCTCCCTCCAAAGTTTTCTATTGGGTTCAGGTCTGGAGACTGGCTAGGCCACTCCGGGACCTTGAGATGCTTCTTACGGAGCCACTCCTTAGTTGCCCTGGCTGTGTGTTGCGGGTCGTTGTCATGCTGGAAGACCCAGCCACGACCCATCTTCAATGCTCTTACTGAGGGAAGGAGGTTGTTGGCCAAGATCTCGCGATACATGCCCCATCCATCCTCCCCTCAATACGGTGCAGTCGTCCTGTCCCCTTTGCAGAAAAGCATCCCCAAAGAATGATTTTCCACCTCCATGCTTCACGATTGGGAGTGTTCTTGGGCTTGTACTCATCCTTCTTCTTCCTCCAAACACGGCGAGTGGAGTTTAGACCAAAAAGCTCTATTTTTGTCTCATCAGACCACATGACCTTCACCCATTCCTCCTCTGGATCATCCAGATGGTCATTGGCAAACTTCAGACGGGCCTGGACATGCGCTGGCTTGAGCAGGGGGACCTTGCGTGCGCTGCAGTATTTTAATCCATGACGGCGTAATGTGTTACTAATGGTTTTCTTTGAGACTGTGGTCCCAGCTCTCTTCAGGTCATTGACCAGGTCCTGCCGTGTAGTTCTGGGCTGATCCCTCACCTTCCTCATGATCATTGATGCCCCACGAGGTGAGATCTTGCATGGAGCCCCAGACCGAGGGTGATTGACCGTCATCTTGAACTTCTTCCATTTTCGAATAATTGCGCCAACAGTTGTTGCCTTCTCACCAAGCTGCTTGCCTATTGTCCTGTAGCCCATCCCAGCCTTGTGCAGGTCTACAATTGTATCCCTGATGTCCTTACACAGCTTTCTGGTCTTGGCCATTGTGGAGAGGTTGGAGTCTGTTTGATTGAGTGTGTTGGACAGGTGTCTTTTTATCAGGTAATGAGTTCAAACAGGTGCAGTTAATACAGGTAATGAGTGGAGAACAGGAGGGCTTCTTAAAGTAAAACTAACAGGTCTGTGAGAGCGGAATTCTTACTGGTTGGTAGGTGATAAATACTTATGTCATGCAATAAAATGCAAATTACTTAAAAATCATACAATGTGATTTTCTGGATTTTTGTTTTAGATTCCGCCTCTCACAGTTGAAGTGTACCTATGATAAAAATGACAGACCTCTACATGCTTTGTAAGTAGGAAAACCTGCAAAATCGGCAGTGTATCAAATACTTGTCTCCCCACTGTATCTAAAATACAAAATACATGAGTATGTGTGTGTCTTTGTAATGAAGACGATGGGAGACAGAGAGCTGGTTTCAAGGCAGAGCACAGCATGTTTTATTTGTAAAGGACCACAAAGAGGAGGCAGGTAGCTGGGTCCAGGGGCAGGCAGAAGGTCATACACAGGGTCCAAAGGGCAACAGTACAGGCAGAGAAAAGGCTAGTAACGTCGTCCGGGAGATCGGGAAATCCGATAAGGTACAGGCAGGGAATAGGCAAAAGGCGTCGTTAGTGAGGCAGGCAAAAACTATCAAAAACAGGAGGATTAAATTACGGGAAACACAGCGCTCCAAAGGCCAAAATCTGTCGATCTGCCCCTGAACAAGGCAGTTAACCCACTGGCTTGATGAAAGCCAGTCAATATTTAAACCACCAGAAAATACCTCTCTGTTGATACCACATACATTATCAAACATTTCACACTTTCTCCAGATATTGAATGTTAACACTTGGTGGTCTATAGCAGCTTCCCCAAGAATAGCCCAATAATGACAGCTCAGCCCTGATAGAGGGAGCGAGGGCTATACTAGTGTCTAATAATGCACCCCCCCCCCCCCCCATCACTCAGCCTGCAGCCCAGAGCCCTGCATCCCAGTATCAGGAGGTCTCTCTCCTCTCTGTGTTGTCAGGAGACTTGCATCCCAGCATCAGGAGCTCTCTCTCTCTCTGTGTTGTCAGGAGCTGTTGATGAACTTGTTTTCCAGATGATCCTGAGCATCTAGCTCTCTGCTCTTTGTGAGAATGTGCCCACTGGGACCTACCAGAACCACCTGCTTTTTGCACTCTCACAGCATAGCTAGTTTCTCCACTTTCCAAATACGAGGAGTGTGTTTGTGTGTGTGTGTGTGTGTGTTGTGTGTGTGTGTGTGTGTGTGTGTGTGTGGTGTGTGTGTTTTGTGTGTGTGTGTGTTGTGTTGTGGTGGTGTGTTGTGTGTGTGTGTGTGTGTGTGTGTGTGTGTGTGTGTGTGTGTGTGTGTGTGTGTGTGTGTTCCGCAGAAACACTCAGTGAAGAGTTATTTGCCATTTGGTGTGGAGAGTGAGTAGAGAGGAGTGGGATGAGAAGACCAACAGCTGAAGCATAATTAGCTGTAATGAGGCCTCCTAATAGTGGAAAAGCCATCTAGACTGATGCTCCAAACCTAAATAGGCTAAATAAAACCCTGGGAACGAAACGGGGAGTGTCTCTGCCAGCCAGCCAGCCACACATGGAGTAAACTTAGAATAAGGTACTATGTAAAATAAGTAAATATCAGTGTACGTACTGAATTAAATATTATTATGTATCTACAGTATATGTCAATTATTATATTCAGTCTCCCATTCAGTAGGATAGAGAAGAATATAGTTCAGTATAAACGTACATCACCCAATTTTACGCTATCTATAATTTTCGATACGCTTTTCTACTTTCTTCTGTCGTGTTTGAATAAAACGTCTTATCTAAAATAAAGACTACAGCATGGAGAAAAAACCCTTGTTCACATTTCCTGATCATAGATTTGACACTTCAGTGGATTGGGTGAGCTATTATCGGAGTCAGTGGCATTTCACTGTTCTTCAAACGTAGGGATTTGAATGTTGGATCTCTATGAGGGGGCGAGAGATGGGGTGATGAGGGTATCTATGTGTGGGGAAGTTGAGCAGAAAGGCCACCCATATGGAGAGCAGCTGATTTTCGGAGCACAGAACCCCCCCCCCCCCCCCCCCTCCCACACACACACACCCCTCTACCCCCGACCCCTTCCTCTACTCCTGAATCCCGCACACTGCTGTGCCTGACAAGGTGATGTCTTTTATGGGGCAGCCAACACAAGCAATTCACAGGCCATAACTCCTTGTCTCAACGGTTTTTGTTTGACCATAAATTACTGGGATAGAGTGCCCAGGGGATCTTATTCATTTAGCTGCTAGGATTATTGCTCACGGAGACACAGGGAGCATGTGTGTGTATGGTTTCTGTGTGAGAGGGTATGTGTGTATGAGAGGGGCAATCTGCGGGAAAGAGAGAGAGTGTGTGTTTGTACAGTGTATGTTTGTGCATGTCTGCATGAGTGTGTGTACGTGCAGGTATGCATGTTGTGTGTTTGTATGTGCGTGTGTGTATGTATTTGTGTGTGTGTGTGTGTGTGCGAGTGTGTTTGTGTATGCTTGTGTGTGTGCGCATGTGTGTGTGTGTGTGTACATTCATGTGTGTGTGTTGTGTGTGTGTGTGTGTGTGTGTGTGTGTATTGGGATTGTTACTCAGCATCAGTGTGCTGTGACCTGGTCTTGAACCATAAAGAGTGGCCTGTGCAGGTTGAATGGCGCTGGAAGGTAAACACAGGGCCTGCAGCTTTAGCCGAGCACTGGGGGTCATTAAGGCCTAACCGTGTGTCACTCACAGCCCTGGCTGCTTTATGGGCCACATCAAACCTACACTCTTAGAAAAAAGGGTTCCAAAAGGGTTCTTCAGCTGTCCTCATAAGATAACCCTTTTTGGTTCCAGTTAGAACCCTTTTTGGTTCCCGGTAGAACCCTTTTGGATTTAATGTACAACCCTCTGTGGAAAGGGTTCTACATGGAACTGAAAAGGATTCTACCTGGAACCCAAAATAGTTATTCAAAGTGTTCTCCTATGGGGACAGGACAGCCGAAGAATAGTTTTAAGTTCTAGATAGCACCTTTTTTTCTAAGAGTGTACACGCACACAAACACTCACACACTCCAGCCGAGCAAGCTTGTCTTAGCACACATGGCCTACCTGGGGGGCAAGTCCTAGTAGTGTAAGTGTGTGTTTGTATGTGTGTCTGTGTGTGTACCGTGTGTGTGTTTCTGTGTGTGTATGTGTCGCTCTACCCTGCTGTTTAAAACCTCTTTGGGAAAGGCGTGCCGCTAGCGGGACACCTCGACAACATCCGGTGAAATTGCAGAGCGCGAAATTCAAACTACAGTATTATATATATTTAACTTTCATAAAATCACAAGTGTAATACATCAAAATAAAGCTTAACTTCTTGTTAATCCAGCCGCTGTGTCAGATTTCAAAAAGGCTTTATGGCGAAAGCACACCATGCAATTATCCGAGGACAGCGCCCCGCATACAAAACCATGAAAAATATATTTCAACCAGGCAGGTGCGGCACGAAAGTCAGAAATAGCGATATAATAAATGCCTTACCTTTGATGATCTTCTTCTGTTGGCACTACAAAAGGTCCCAGTTACATCACAAATGGTCCTGTTGTTCGATAATGTTCTTCTTTATATCCATAAAAACTCAGTTTAGCTGGCGCGCTTCAGTCAATAATCCACCCAGTTTCCCTCCATCAAAATGCATACAAAATGAATCCCAAACATTACTAATAAACTTTTCCAAACAAGTCAAACAACGTTTATAATCAAACCTTGGGTACCCTAATACGTAAATAAACAATACAATTTAAGACGGAGAATCGTTAATGTCTTTACCGGAGAAAAATACCAAAGAACGCGTTCTCATTCACGCGCTTGGAAACACTACAGCCAAAATGGGAGCCACCTAGAAAAACTACAATTTCTGTCTCATTTTTCCAAAAACCAGCCTGAAACTCTTTCTAAAGACTGTTGACATCTAGTGGAAGCCCTAGGAACTGCAAACTGGGAGGACTTCGCCTTATAATAAAAGTGACAGCCATTGAAAATAGTGGTAGGCTGAACATTTTTTGGGGGGGATGGTTTGTCCTCGGGGTTTCGCCTGCCATATCAGTTCTGTTATACTCACAGACGACATTATTTTAACAGTTTAGAAACTTTAGCGTGTTTTCTATCCAAATCTACCAATTATATGCATATCCTAGCTTCTGGGCCTGAGTAACAGGCAGTTTACTTTTGGCACGCTTTTCATCCGTACGTCAAAATACTGCCCCCTATCCCAAACAAGTTTTAAAAGCTCTGCAAGGGCCAAACTTCGTTCTACATCCAATCCATTTCAATCACACTGGACAGGTCTAGTGAGCTATAGGGAGTTCACCTGCTCAAGGCTATTGGACCCTCCGCTGCCTCTAACTTAAATGGGGTTTGATTGGCGGGTGGATGCATTTGGACTATTCCAATACAGTTAAGGGGAGCACTCAGTTAAACACATCATCCCCATCATCTAAGGTCTCTTTATTAGAGATGAATCCATCACTGTAATCTGTGGAATTTAGCTTCAGGACAGGAAACTTTTACATCTGATTCTTAAAGCCTAACCACCACAGCACTGTAAATGTAGGAGGCTACATACAGCAGGCTATGGGAAAACAAAATGCCAATTCTGGACTGGAAAAATTGAAAAGGACTGATAGAGTAGGAGAGTACAGGAGATGACCAAGTGGCTACATTTCTGACTGAGTAGTCCCAGGTTTATCACTGAAACCCAGATTTTACAGCGGAGATAGAGTAGTCTCTCTTAACATTCCATATAAAATCACGTATAGCCCTGTAGCTTTCACAGAATGCTAGTTTAAGGCAGATCTCAGAGGGCTCTTAAATGTTTCTCTTTGGTTGTGTAACACTAGCTGTGTGTTATGCTCATAACAAAAGAAGCCTTGGGCTTAATGTTTTGGAAAAAGTTGGAAAAAATCTTTATGGCACTGACCCTTCGTACAATTAATTCTGTTGTCCCAGAGTCTTTTCCTATGGCAGTGTCCACGGTCGACCCGGTTGGGTCCTGTGTAGACGCAGGAAGTGGGCATGACAGGGGCCTCAGTGGAGCAGTGCGGCATGTGATTGGCCCCCACAGTGCTGGTGATTAATGGGCATGGGAACAGAGGGAGCAGGGACAGGGCCTCCGGGGGCCACAGCGAACAGCCACCTATAACTGTCACTCAGACCTGCTGAGGAAAACACCAGCAAGAGCCTCGGAAATGCAGGCCAGGGGCCGTATCCACCACTGTAATCTTATTCATTATGACCTAACAGGCAAAACTGATCCTAGATGAACAGTCCTACTCTGAGATACTTTGATAAATACGGCTCCAGGTCTTAGGGGTAGTGCAGGAGAGAGTCTGTCTGGCCCGGCCAGACTGGCCCTAAATATGGTTGCCACCCCAACTAGTCTCCTCCTCACATAGCTAAACTAATGGCTGTGAGAAGAGAGAGTCTACCTCAACTAATTTGTTATGAATTGCTATTGTTGTTGTTTATAATTGCATTGAGTGAATGCAAAGTGTAAGTCTTGCCCCCCTGTCATCTRGCTGCAAAATGAGGACCATAATGAAAATAAGCCCCCAAGCTTTATTGTGTTTTTATTCTGGATATTCTTTTCTGTATGTAATGCTGTCTCCTGCTGGAGCATTAATGATCCAATGAATTCTATCAGTCAACCACCTCCATTGTGTCCTCAACTAACTTCTCATAATACAAAGATTCTGACCTTACACTCTTAGAAAAAACTGTTCCAGAAGGGTTCTTCAGCTGTCCCCATAGGATAATCAGTTTTGGTTCCAGGTAGAACCCTTTTGGATTCCATGTAGAACCCTCTGTTGAAAGGGTTCCACATGGCACCCAAAAGGGTTCTACCTGGAACCAAATAGGTTCTACCCAGAACCAAAAATGGTTCTTCAAAGGTTTCTCCGATGGGGACAGCCAAAGAACCCTTTTAGGTTCTAGATAGCACCGGTATGAGAGGAAAAAATATCGCTACCTTCACACTGTTCAGTCGCTAAATTTACCCCAAGACCAATAAAATACACATTACTCTATTGAGTGGCTTTCTCTTTAGCTCTCTCTGTCTGATTCACGCACTGAAATCCTTTCTCTTTAGCTCTCTGTCTGATTCACGCACTGAAATCCTTTCTTTTTAGCTCTCTGTCTGATTCACGCACTGAAATCCCTTCTCTTTAGCTCTCTCTGTCTGATTCACGCACTGAACTCCTTTCTCTTTAGCTCTCTGTCTGATTCACGCACTGAACTCCTTTCTCTTTAGCTCTCTCTGTCTGATTCACGCACTGAAATCCTTTCTCTGTAGCTCTCTCTGTCTGATTCACGCACTGAAATCCTTTCTCTCCAGATCAAACAGTAGAACCCCCATCATACATCACACAGCATACATCAGACAGTGTGAGGGCAGTAGAGTGATGGAAGTGTCTGTGATTGTGACAGAGGACTCAGAGATAGTACTCCAGGCCTGCGTCCCAAATGGAACCCTATTCCCTACATAGTGCACTACATTTGGGACTCAACTTCAGGACCACGCTATGGGAGACTGGCATCTGTCTGCTCCCCTGACCATTCATAACATGCTCCAAATAGGAGCTCTACAATAATATTAGCGGGAACTTTCTGAAAGGCCAGACAGGCCCAAAATAATTTACCCCATTAGAGGCTTTAGAGGTTTGGGTGTGACCCACCRCTCTCTCTGACTAGCTCTTCTACAAAAAAACAATGAGTTTACGTGGCAACAGTGTTTTTGTCATAGATATTCAAGTCTCGCAAATAAAGATACAACATTTATAATATCTGTGATTTTTGGATGAGATATATTTCTATAGATATTATGTGTTAGTATAAATAATAATATAAATACTACCCATAGTATTTTTTAGCGTTTCACTGTGATCGAGCAAAGGGGTTGTCATTTCATTCTAGAGACAATTTTACTGTGTCTTTGAGCAGAAGTGGTCCATTATCCTGTGAGGGCTTCTCACTTTGAGACTGAGATAAGGGGGAGAGAGTGAGAGTGAGAGTGAGAGAGAAAGGAGGGGAGAGAGTGAGAGTGAGAGAGATAGAGGGGGGAGGGAGAGCGACAGAGAGAGACAGAGGGGGGAGAGGGCGAGAGAGAGATTTAATATATAGTTGAATTCGGAAGTTTACTTACACCTTAGCAAAATACATTTCAACTCAGTTTTTCACAATTCCTGACATTTAATCCTAGTAAAAATTCCCTGTCTTAGGTCAGTTAGCATCACCACCTTATTTTAAGAATGTGAAATGTCAGAATAATAGTAGAGAGAATGATTCATTTCAGCTTTTATTTCTTTCATCACATTCCCAGTGGGTCAGAAGTTTACATACACTCAATTAGTTTTTGGTAGCATCGCCTTTAAAATGTTTAACTTGGGTCAAACCTTCCGGGTAGCCTTCCAAAGTCTTCCCACAATAAGTTGGGTGAATTTTGGCCCATTCCTCCTGACAGAGCTGGTGTAACTGAGTCAGCTTCGTAGGCCTCCTTGCTCGCACACACTTTTTCAGTTCTGCCCACAAATGTTCTATAGGATTGAGGTCAGGGCTTTGTGATGGCCACTCCAGTACCTTGACTTTGTTGTCCTTAAGCCATTTTGGTACAACTTTGGAAGTATGCTTGGGGTCATTGTCCATTTGGAAGACCCATTTGCGACCAAGCTTTAACTTCTTGACTGATGTCTTGAGATGTTGCTTCAATATATCCACATAATTTTCCTTCCTCATGATGCCATCTATTTTGTGAAGTGCACCAGTCCCTCCTGCAGCAAAGCACCCCCACAACATAATGCTGCCACCACCGTGCTTCACCGTTGGGATGGTGTTTTTTGGCTTGCAAGCCTCCCCCTTTTTCCTCCAAACATAACAATGGTCATTATGGTCAAACAGTTCTATTTTTGTTTCATCAGACCAGAGGACATTTCTCCAAAAAGTACCATCTTTGTCCCCATCTTTGTCTTGCTTTTTTATGACGGTTTTGGAGCAGTGGCTTCTTCCTTGCTGAGCGGCCTTTCAGGTTATGTCGATATAGGACTCGTTTTACTGTGGATATAGATACTTTTGTACCTGTTTCCTCCAGCATCTTCTTAAGGTCCTTTGCTGTTGTTTTGGGATTGATTTGCACTTTTCACACCAAAGTACGTGCATCTCTAGAAACAGAATGCGTCTCCTTCCGGAGCGGTATGACGGCTGAGCGGTCCCATGGTGTTTATTCTTGCGTTCTATTGTTTGTACAGATGAACGTGGTACCTTCAGGCATTTGGAAATTGCTACCAAGGATGAACCAGACTTTTGGAGGTCTACAATTTTTTCTTCTGAGGTCTTGACTGATTTCTTTTGATTTTCCCATGATTTCACGCAAAGAGGCACTGAGTTTGAAGGTAGGCCTTGAAATACATCCACAGGTACACCTCCAATTGACTCAAATGATGTCAATTAGCCTATCAGAAGCTTCTAAAGCCATGACATCATTTTCTGGAATTTTCCACGCTCTTTAAAGGCACAGTCAACTTAGTGTATGTAAACTTCTGCCCCACTGGAATTGTGATACAGTGAATTATAAGTGAAATAATCTGTCTGTAAATTATTTTGGGAAAAATTACTTGCGTCATGCACAAAGTAGATGTCCTAACCGACTTGCCAAAACTATAGTTTATTAACAAGAAATTTGTGGAGTGGTTGAAAAATTAGTTTTAATGACTCCAACCTAAGTGTAAATCAAATCAAAGTGTATTTGTCACGTGCGCCCAAAATAACAGTAGACCTTACAGAGAAATGCCTACTTACAGGCTCTAACCAATAGTGCAAAAAAGGTATTAGGTGAACAATAGATAAGTAAAGAAATAAAAAGACAGTGAAAAATAACAGTAGTGAGGCTATATACATTAGCGAGGTTATAAAAGTAGCGAGGCTGGATACGGACACCAGTTAGTCGGGCTGATTGAGGTGGTATGTACATGTAGATATGGTTAAAGTGACTATGTATATATGATGAGTAGCAGTAGAGTAGCAGTAGCGTAAAAAAAAGTGTATGTAAACTTCTGACTTCAACTGTACATTTCACAAATTCCAATTGGCTATAATTAAACTCTTTAACATCCTTAGCTCTGTTATCTTCTCCAATATTTGGAACCAAGGACTGATCACCCCAATCCACAAAGTGGAGACAAATTTGACCCCAATAACTACCGTGGGATATGCGTCAACAGCAACCTTGGGAAATCCTCCGCATTATCATTAACAGCATACTCACACTTTTCCTCAGTGAAAACAATGCATTGAGCAAATGTCAAATTGGTTTTGTACCAAATTACTGTACGACAGACCACGTATTCACCCTGCACACCCTAAAGCTTTTGACTCAATTTGGCATGAAGGTCTGCTATACAAATTGATGGAAAGTGGTGTTGGGGGAAAAACATACAACATTAAGAATCCATGTACACTAACAACAAGTGTGCATTTAAAAATTGGCCAAAAACACACACATTTCTTTCCACAGGGCTATATATACTGGGCTATATATACTATATATACTGTATATACTATATATACTGTATATCACAGAATTGGAGAGGGTACTAGAACAGTCTGCAGAGCCCGGCCTCACCCTACTAGAATCTAAAAGGCAAATGTCTACTCTTTGCTGATGATCTGGTGCTTCTGTCCCAAACCAAGGAGGGCCTACAGCAGCACCTGACAAAAAATAATAGTGTTCCAAAAAAGGTCCAGTTGCCAGGACCACAAATAAAAATTCAATTTAGACACCGTTGCCCTAGAGCACACAAAAAACTATACATACCTAAAGATCACCGCCACAGGTAATTTCCACAAAGTTGTGAACGATCTGAAAGACAAGGCAAGAAGGGCCTTCTATGCCAACAAAAAGAACAGAAAAGTTGACAAAGCTATCACCTACAGAGAGATGAACCTGGAGAAGAGTCCCCTAAGCAAGCTAGTCCTGGGGCTCTGTTCACAAACACAAACAGAGCCCCAGAGCAGCAACACAATTAGAGCAAATCATGAGAAAACAAAAAGATAATTACTTGACACATTGGAAAGAATTAACAAAACTAGAATGCTATTTGGCCCTAAACAGAGAGTACACAATTTCAGAATACCTGACCACTGTGACTGACCCAAACTTAAGGAATGCTTCGACTATGTACAGACTCAGTGAGCATAGCCTTGCTATTGAGAAAGGCCGCCGTAGGCAGACCTGGCTCTCAAGAGAAGACAGGCTGTGCACACTGCCCACAAAATGAGGTGGAAACGGAGCTGCACTTCCTAACCTCCTGCCAAATGTATGACCATATTTGAGACACATATTTCCCTCAGATTACACTGACCCACAATTTGTTTTAAAACAAACTCAATTTTAATAAACTCCCATATCTATTGGATGAAATACCACAGTGTGCCATCACATCATCAAGATTTGTGACCTGTTGCCACAATAAAAGGGCAACCACTGAAGAACAAACACCATTGTAAATACAACCCATATTTATGCTTATTTATTTTCAATTTTGTACTTGAACAATTTGCACGTCATTACAACACTGTATATAGACATAACGTCACATTTGAAATGTATTTATTCTTTTGGAACTTTTGTGAGTGTAATGTTTACTGTTAATTTTTGTTGTTGATTTCACTTTTGTTTATTATCTATTTCACTTGCTTTGGCAATGTTAACATATGTTTCCCATGCCAAGAAAGCCCTTAAATTGAATTGAAATTGAATTGAGAGAAGGAGAGAGAGAGAGAAGGGGGGGACCTGAGGGAGGAAAGAGAGACAGATAGGGGGGGGAGAAGAGAGAGAGAGAAGAGAGATAGAGAGAGAGAGAGAGAGAGAAGAGAGAGAGAGAGAGAGAGAGAGAGAGAGAGAGAGAGAGAGAGAGAGAAGAGAGAGAGAGAGGAGAGAGAGAGAGAAAGAAAGAAAGAAAGAAAGAAAGAAAGAAAGAAAGAAAGAAAGAAAGAAAGAAAGAAAGAAAGAAAGAAAGAAAGAAAGAAAGAAAGAAAGAAAGAAAGAAAGAAAGAAAGAAAAGAAAGAAAAAGAAAGAAAGAAAGAAAGAAAGAGGGAGTGAGAGAGAGAGAGGCGGGGTGGGAGAGAGAGAGAGGCGGGGAGGGAGAGAGAGAGTCCTCTTGTTACTTGTCTATCCTCACTGTCACGCCCTGGCCATAGAGAGGTTTTTATTCTCTATTTTGGTTAGGCCAGGGTGTGACTAGGGTGAGCATTCTAGTATCTTTATTTTTATGTTGGTGTGGTTCCCAATCAGAGGCAGCTGTCTATCGTTGTCTCTGATTGGGGATCATATATAAGTTGTCCTTTTTCGTTTGGGTTTGTTGGGTAGTTATTTTCTGTTTAGTGTCTGCACCTGACAGAACTGTTTTTCGTTTTTTTCTCTTTGTTATTTTGTTCGAGTGTTTTTTGATTAATAAAACATAATGAACACTTACCACGCTGCGTTTTGGTCCATGCATTCCGACAAGAGCCTAGACACTCACTCTCTGCCACTACAGGTATTGAAACCTTCACTGATACCAGACCAACAGACTAAATGAATCTGGCATTCCGTGCATTGCCACCAAAATTACTCAGAGGTCAAAGCCCAATCACTCATTGACCCCTGCCCTGGCAAGACAGTCAGTCTATGTAGTGAAAAAGTTTAACGTTACACCATAGTCTGTAGGGGGAATACTCTCCATCTCTTTCATGATATGGACTTTACTATAAGGATTCAACACCCCAAAACATGTTAAATATAATATGAGCGTTAACGCAAGCTGGTACCACAGCCAGTCGTGCAAATGAACTTTGTTCTGATTTGGAAGAGATTTGACATTTTATTGCCCACTTTCCAGTCATCAAACTATTCCCTGTTAGTTTACAAAGCACCACGCAAAAGTGTTGATTAGATCAGAGGGTTATACTACAAATGAGTTAGCCATCTAACTTGAAATATTCAAAAATATGTTTTGCTTTTTTGAAAGATAAGCTTGAAATGGATATGGTCTACTTGACTCAACAACCAAAAATACATACCTATGTTTAGCTTTCTTAATGAAACCGGAAACTCAATAGTTATCTCTGGCTGTTTATAAAAGTTAGCTGGTTAACTCATTGATTCTGCTTTGTAGTGTTCCCCTCTGCTTTGCACAATACTCACACACTCTCTGTTTCACAGACTGTGATGTATGTGGGTCTGGTATTTTTGTTCCTAGAATGACTCAACATCCTCCGCTAGGACACAAAGCTTGTCTGCTGTTTCTATTCCACTATTTTCACATTAACAACTTTTTTAAAGGTCTATTATTTCCAATGAACCCCAGACTTCTGGTTTGAATTTGTCCCTGTGTTTGTCTGTTATCACAATGTCCTCTTGTTGATGTATTTATGTCAGGAAGCAGGTTGGCCCATTGAATCCTATTCAGATTCACAGAGGCAGCAGTAACAGGCAATATTTATATCATCGGTAACATTAAGGACCACAACAATTGTCCCATAGGTTCATTTGGGACGGGGAATCAACAAAGCAACACCACAACAAGAACAAAGCCCATGTTAATTCACCCCCATAGAATCTGGAACGGGTCAATGGGAGAGGAAATAAAGAAGGAGTGATTGTGTTTATTTTTTGCACCAGCTTCACAAACAGAACAGTGGCACTATAACAAAGTATCCTTTCTGTACCACTTCCTCCTATTCTGATTTGGCTAATTGGGACCTGTTGACAGCGAATCCCATCCGAGCAGGAACCGGCCAATCAGCTGGTAGCGTCTGTCATCCCTGGCACACCAGGCTTCCACTCCCATAGAGCCCTTTGTCTGTAACCTTGGTGACCTCTGGATTTTTTTATATGGAAATAAACATTGCTTGCTCTTACATAATATCCTCAGAAATAGAAACATTTGGTGAACATAAAGAAATTTGACCCATTAGTTTAAAGTGATCCAAGAGGGAAAATGAAAGGGAAACATGCACATTTAGCTTGAAAAGTAATATTAAGGGCTGGATTCAATCCGTATCGCCGAAGTATCGCGGAAGATCCACACTATAGCTCGATTAAAATATAAAGGCAATGTTCCCGCGGAGAATGCATTCACTGTAAATGCAGCAAATGTTGGCTCAATTGGAAATTACCTTTCAATTTTAAAGCGGATCTTCTGCAATATTGCCACGATACGGACTGAATAAAGGCCCTAATTATAGATGACAAAAAACTAAATAGTTTATGATTTAGTGAGTAATTAGTATCCGTTAGTATCTGAAACCTCAAATTATTACAGTGAAATTATTTTTCAATTTGTTTCATACTGTAAATTGCTGTTTACTTTTGGCCTGCAAAACCACACAGGAGATGCCTGGTGATTGACGTTCATCACCCAGGTATGATTGAGAACAGAAAAGGAGAAGGAGAGAGCCATGCCTTCTGGTAAGAGGAAATCAGCTGTGAGGAGGAGAGCAGGGAGAAGAGGAGAGAAGGAGGTGGAGAAGAGGAGGAGTGTACACACCATGCTCCATTCTTTGTGCTTTGAAATGACTAGCCCTTGTCCTCTGAGTCCATGTTAACACAATAGAGCCTTAACAGGAGCTGTCAGCAGATGACACTAAAGCAAGGAGTATGGGTACTGGGGCTGGTCCTGCAGGATCACATTAACTCCTGTTTGTTTGGCCCTGAAAGCTAAAGGCTACAGTTAAAGGTTGTTTTGTGGTGTTTTCTAAAGGGAACCGATTGCAGGCTTTCAGACCTTGTTTACTTACTTTGAGCCCCGCGGTGGTGGAGAGAGTCACGTCACTGGCTGGCAGGGTTTAAAGTATTTGAGGTTTATGAAAAAAAGGGACAAGGTGTCCAGTGGTGCTCCACTTTGCACCTGAGGTTTGATCAATATAGTCAAGCGATGACATGTCAATTTGCGCACCACAGGAAGAGATTCTGGGTTGTGAATGGCAGCGCTGAGAGATGGCAGCAGGTGGATTGTTCATTGGCGGATACAGTGTATCAACATACTCCTTTAAAGTCTGTTTATCTCGCTGCTCTGCCCGTGGTTTTCTTACATTTAGCCTGCTATTTGACAATGCGCCATGAAAACTAATACTCTTTTTGTATCCCTATTGTGTTGTTGCTTTTGTAATTATTCAATGTTTATAAGTTATTGCACTGTACACAGTACCTATAAGCCAGCTGCTGCCATTATTTGATGTTTGATACATGTAATTAAAAAACACAGACATTTAAGCACTTTATACATGGGCACAATAGACTACCTAACATTGAATCACTTTATGATTTTAGGCCTCACTAAACATTAGCTGGACAGGTGTCTGCTTAGAGAAGAGATAAACACTCACTAACACAACATGTCTCTCAGATACAGGGGTGCTGTGGTTACACAGCGGGTTTGGGAATGGTGTCCGTTATTCACTTCATTGTTAACTTTTCCTACAATGAGAACTGATCAGCAGATTGAATTGACAGATTTATTATTTGTATGTTCGTAACATAACAACTCTTTACTGTATACATTTTGAGCAGTCAGATTGACAATGCAGTCATAGTCCGTGGAACGTTCAGTGGAAAGTTCCCTCAACACTAAAGACAGCTCAGTGTTTTTTCACTGACCAATAGATGGCACTAATGCATAACCAGCTATTGGTCTCAGTAGCCATAACCCTCCCATAAAAGCCAACTGCTCTCCACCATTTGTCCCTCAAAGACGTTAAAGGACAAGGCCAAGGTGCTTTGGCTTGAGACACATCATGGGGTTTGTCCAGAGGATTAGAAGTCAAATTACAACAAGACCTGTCACCCCCTCCAACCTGGACTCAAGGGTAGATGTAACATAGTAAACGAAAATCTGGGACACTCAAATAGATATGATATGTTACATTTCGTATGGTATGTATTAATTTGTGGATGTCATTCATTCATTTTGTTTGATATGTAACTAACAACAATTTGTATGATATGTTGCGAATGACAATTCATGTGATATGTTACGAATTATAATTCATATGATATGTTACGAATTGCAATTCGTAGAACAATTCGTATTAATTTGCAATACATAACATGATATGTTATGAATACCAATGTATTATGGCTAACGTTAGCTATGTGACACTAACGTTGGCTAGGTGGCTAATGTTGGCTAGGCTAGGGGTTGGGGTTAGGGCTTAAGGTTAGGGTTAGGGTTAGGGTTAAGGTAAGGATTAAGGTTAAAGAAGCACTATGCAGAAATCGCTCCGCRATTTCCTGGTTGCTAAAATTCTAATAGTTTGCCTAATTTCAGTTTATGTGACAAAACAAGAAAGTATAGTGTAGAGAAGCATTGTACCATCTAAACTGCTGTGATATATAATTTCCATAACCAAAAATATTGTATTTTCAGCTGTTTGAAGCTAGTAAACAAAACCGAAAGTAAAAGACGCAAAAACAAAACTTAAGAACGGGAAGCATAGAAGTAGCACACACAGAACAGATCTAATGCTTCTTAGACTTGCTTTCAATGAGTGACAGATCTATAACTTGCATTTCGGGTGAGATGCCAAAAAGGTTACATATTGCAGCTTTAAGGTAGGAGTTATGTTAAAGGCTTAAGTAGTTGCTAAGTAGCTAAAAAACAGTAAGTAGCTGCAAAGGTGATAATTAGCTCAAATACTAAAGTTGGGTTGCTAGACGTTCGCATTAATAAAACGCCAACCCATCCACCCAATACCAACCACCCTCCTTTCGTTTTTGCCTGAAGTAAGCTTCTGTCTTAAGTAACCATACCAAATGTAACATATCATACTAATTTGACTGTCCCCCAATCTTCATTTACCATATTACATCTAGTCTATGAGACCAGGTTGCCCCCTTAGACAAACGACAACCTGGGCAAAGTTCAAATGGGGATGGGTGGGACCGGCCAGTCCGATTTTATCTCAATGTGACAAGACAAGAAGAGAGAGGAAAGAGATACATTTTTGAACAAAGCACATTTCACTGAGAGTAACTCACTTGTCTTCTGTGGGTTACTGGAGTTTACTGTGTCTCCCTTTCACTGAAGCAGAACACACAAAGAAAGGCAGCTTCAAATAGCCACAGCCCTTTGGTCTGACTGCATGCATGGTGAATCTTATCTTCAACTGCTCAGCCATATTTTGGTTTCCTTGTAAAATAATTGGCACTCTTTCCTGCTGTTTCGTAACCACAGTCCTGCTCATCACAACAAAGTTGCACTAGCCTTTCCAAAGCCAAACTGTGTATGTTGTAATGTTGTAGTGTCACATATTTTTTCAAACATTTTGTTCTTCTTTAGTCAGTAATAAGCTATTCATATACTGTATTCTCCCTCCAAAATATATACATGTACATTCAACTCATGCTTAGAATACCTTGCTGCCTAAGTCTGTGTCTTGCACAACACTGGAGTGCTGGAGATCTCTCCACACGTCATTCACAGTTTTACCCAGAGCTTCTTACAATCCACTTTCTTTCGGCTTTGGCCGAATTCAACATTATGCCAATGTCAACTTTTGTGTGTGTGTACATTTGTGCGTGCGGAATCTAGAAATCCCTAGGAATATCCCCTCAGAATAGCCCACAGACTAAAGTGTCTACATAATGAAGGCCTTTTAACACCAGTCAGACTGACGGGAGATGGACAGGAGTGAGTGATGTCAGGCTAAGTCTTGACATTACTCACATCACTAGCAGTCCATCTTTCTGAGACACATGCCAGAAACATTCCCATGTTCCTACTCACAAGAGCAGAAAAAGGCCGCTCTTGTCTCCACAGGCCAGGCTTGAGCCATGTACCTACCACTGCACCGTGACCCCTGTATCGCTGGCTATGTCTCAAATGGCACACTATTCCCTATATAGCGCATTACTTTTGACGAGGGCCCATAGGGAGTAGGGTGCCATTTAGGACGTTTCGCCTGTCATGAATAGAGCCCTGAACCCAGACTGTGGCTAAGTCTAAGAGAGGTATTAGGCAATGTCAAAACAGCTTACAGCCAAACACTGTGCTTTGAATGGCTTGGGCTATTTATGGAGTCCTTCAAAGTGATAGGCCCCCGAGAGGAGCCACTGTCTGGTTCCTGGGCCTAGGGCCGGGGCCCGGAGCAAGGCTGAAACTGGCTGGCTGGCTGGCCCAGGGTTAACTAACATAGTGTTAGCCTGTAGCCATGGAATCCTCCACAGTGTTAGCATTGGCAATGGAACCTCAGTTTGTCAAAACAGGAGCTGGCTATCCCTAAAGACATTTCATAGAGTTCTCTCTATCTCCCTTTCACTCTCTCTCTCCCTCATTCTCTCTCTTCCTCTCTCTCTCACTCTCTACCTCTGTCTGTGAAGTATTTTAGCAAATGGAACATCAAACCACACCGGAGGGGAAAGGAAGAGGAAATTAAGAAATGTGACATCAATTAGGCGCGTGCAGTAAGGCATCTGCCGATTGTCACTGTGACACTAAAGGTATGTGACAGCTCAGAGGATCAAAACTAACTCTCAATTTTAATAAAGACTTATTGTTCTTCTGGGAAAGGTAAAAAAAAACGATTAAATAATCCATAGCTCTTGAATGCACTCTGACAGCCCAGTCAGCCGAGGGTGAAATCCAAGACTGACAGATATTTACTTTGGATCCACTGACAGGACTCATCAAGAGGAGAATATATTATTCACTGTGGCAGGAAAAGCTTCTGTAGATGTATCACACAGATAAAGTAAACCAATATTATTCATGTCATTTTTCCCCAATGGCATCACTTGTCCTGATTGTTTACATTGATACATAATTATCTTTCAGTTCCTGGCCACCAAAAACACAAAAGCTCTGAGACATGAGATACAGACATTCATAAAGTCCTAATTTGGTGCATAACAGGGGATAACTTGCTAGGTCAGAGTCTGCTGTGAGGATTTTGACACATTACAGGCTGAAAGCTGCAGCAGGTGTCATGGGAGCAGGGTGGGGCTTTCCTCTGGCCCCGGCAGGTCTCTCTGGAGTTGGCTGGCCAGGCGAGCAGCAGGCCTCTCATATCACACACACTGAGAGTGTTGAGTCGGCTCCAGAGACTGACCTCGGCCAGGCAGAGGGATGGAGGGATGAAGGGAGTTCTATCCACCCAGGCACTCCACTGCCAAAAGTTAGAGACAACTTCTAACGTTACCTGCATAACTTTGCCAAGAATCGTGACAAGAATCATAACCCTTTCAGTGTGAGTTTCATCATATTCCGACTGAGTAGATCATGTCTGTATGAGTCTGACTATCCCATCAAGTTGTGGTTTGTTCTGGCCTAGATGAGACCATGCCATGTTGTGTTGTGTTGTGGCCTGGGGCCATCTTGTTTAACAGGGCTGTAATGCGTTGGGCAGAGACAGAGGCTGCTGTCTGGAGAGTGCTAGCAGACCAGGAGGGGACAAAGAGACAGCTGAAATCACTTCCTCAGATGTCAACCCAAATAAGAGGTTCTATCCTCCAACCACAGCCGAGCTCCCACACTGATTACAGTGAGTATACATACCAGATGTGCTGCACACATGCTTGTACTGTACTGTATGTTGGGATGGTATTTGAACCTCTACATGGTAGGAATTCAGCCTGTTACTACAAATTCTTAGGCCTAGGATTGGAGTAGGTAAAGCTCATTCTAGATCAGAGCCTATGGGCAGCATTTAGCCAGAGCAGGTTGAGGTGCACCCAGTGTGACAGGTTTAGAGGGCATAAAACTGTCATTCAATCAGGATTTAGCTTGGTGCTGCCAGAGTGAACATGTTACACAAATTAACTAGAATAAGTCTACTGACAGACAGAGCACTGTGTAAGACATGCTGAAAAACCAGGGGACTTCAGGGGGGAAAGCATGGGACTTCAGGGGGAAAAGCATGGGACTTCAGGGGGAAAAGCATGGGACTTCAGGGGGAAAAGCATGGGACTTCAGGGGGAAAAGCATGGGACTTCAGGGGGAAAAGCATGGGACTTAAAGGGAAAGCAGGGGACTTCAGGGGAAAAGCAGGGGACTTCAGGGGGAAAGCAGGGGACTTCAGGGGAAGCAGGGACTTCAGGGGGAAAAGCAGGGGACTTCAGGGGGTTAAAGCAGTGGACTTCAGGGGGAAAAGCAGGGACTTCAGGGGGGAAGATTAATAAGTATGGATTACAGAGAGATAGACAGAGCGAGAGGATAAGAGCGAGAGAGAGACGGACAGACAGACACAAACACACACACGAGGCTCGCACAGAGGCTCACACAGACACACACACACACACACACACACACACACACACACACACACCACACACACACACACACACACACACACACACACACACACACACACCACACCACACACACACACACACACACACACACACACACACACACACACACACACACACACTCTGAGGGATGCTGCGTTGCTCAGCCCAACAACAGGTGTCATGAGGAGGCCCCAGTCCCAGCCACAGCCCAGGGTTTCACAGCCCAGGGTTTCACAGCCCAGGGTTTCACAGCCAAGGACCAGACTCCCCTCAGGGAATAAATTAGGATTCTATTACATCCCTCTCTCTCCCTCCCTCCATCCCTCTCTCCTTCTCTCTAACCCTCTTTACCCTCTACACTTCTATTCCCCTCTCCCCTCCTATTCCTCTCTTTTTCTTTCCCTCCCTCCCCCGCTCTTTATCCCTCTCAAAACCCTCCCAAACACCAACCCTCTAATCTAAGCCACATGGTTTAGTAACATGTAATGAGCTACTATTTTGCTTATATGCAGCGTGAATGCTTCTTCTGGTTGGCTGGACGCCCCAAATAACACACCTCCACTAACCCCCAGACCCAGACCCTAGAGGCCCCCAGGGGCCATAGTCTGCAGAGACTCTAGTGGTCCCTGGCTGTGACCCCTCACAGACACTGACATCTCAGGACAGGTGGACCCCTCTGTGCCCCTCTCCGCCCCCACACAATTCTGAAACCATATCTGGGGATAAACATCATGTGCCACCGTTCCTCATAACTCTGTACAACCGCTGCTTGTAACCCCTGTTGCCAGACGACCAAKTGTTTGCTCCAGCACTTTTTTAATTTCCCTTTTTTCTTCTCCCAGAGTGGTCCAACAATTGCATCACTGAAATGCACTCAGAATCATTCCCTATGGCCCACCGCAAGGTTAGTCTCTTGCTCCCTCTCTCTCTCTCTGACAACCCTCCTCATCCGCGCTGTAGCCTCTCAGAATCCCCCCTCTTTCTATTTCCCTTCTATCCCTCATTCTCTTCTCTCTCTTCCCCTCTGTCTTTCTTTTCCCCTCCCCCTCTCCCTTATTGTTTTTCTATTCCTTTTTCACTCTTTCCCTCTCTGTCCCAGCCCAGAGCCATCGATCACAGGGGCGGACTGAGCCTTGGCCATAGCCAGTCCTGTTTGGACTGGTCGAAGAGAGAGCTGTGTCTAACCAATGGGAATGATGAATCGGAGCTGTGGAGCGACTAGAGTCATTATACATGGAGATGTGTGATAAAAGGCTAATCCCTCACTCTGTATCTCAGCGAGGTTCTCTCTCGTCTCAGAGCTGGAGATGAGTTGAGACCAGACCAGATGAGATGAGCTTACTGAAAGATCCCTCCAGCCCTGCTGGGCCTATAAATAGTGAGAGGGTACGTCCCAAAGGGCACCCTATTCCTTATATAGTGCACTACTTTTGACCAGAGCCCTATGGGCCCTAGGGAATAGGATGCCATTTGAGACTCAGGCACAGCCTGCTTTTCAAACGCTACTTCTTCAAACGGCTCAGGCGGACTAATGATAAAAATGGGGTAGAGCAAGGCTTTATTGATTCTATCCATCACAACTTGGGAGACACCGCTATAGGATGGCGCGTTGATGGCTGTGTGGGTCTCTGCTCTCTCTCTCTCTCGTCCTCTTTCTGCGGCGGCAGAATCAAAAGAAAAGAGAACTTGAAATGCAACTCCAGGGCTCCAGGCCTTTTAACCACAAGCCTTCCTTGCAGTCAGCATGACAACAGCCTGTGTACTCAGTCACAAACAAAGGTGTAGAGTCCCGCAGAAAAATAGTTCTCCACTTCCCTGTTATTCTCATACATAAATTATTTGGTTGACTGCTACAGAGACATAGCCTCAAGAAAAACTGAATGTATTGATCTGTGGAAAGATTTCCGAGTGGACAATGTCTATTTCTTCAGTGAGCATCAGCTTTAATGAAGTGAAAATATTGAGTACTTGTTCTGCCATGCCACAGAGCCTGAGATCTATGGGAGAGAGTGAGCTATTAAGAAAAAGAGAGAGAATGTAGATTGCAGGGGGAGATAAATGTAATAGAGCGAGAGGGAGAGGAGAGCGAGAGGGAGAGAGAGAGAGAGAGAGAGAGAGAGAGGGGTGAGACAAAAAGAGAGAGGGATCATTGCTGAATGGAGGGATGGATGGATGTGGAGTAAAGGCGGAGGGATGAGGTCAGAGGGAAATGGATCCCTCCATTAGGGGAGTAATGACAGAGAGCAGTTGGCTGCCCCTGGCCTGGCCGGCTGGCTGGCCTGGTCCTGAACGCAACCACACAGATGTGAGCTAGGGAGCCGCAGCTCAGCCCAGATCAGGGGCCGCAGAGTTAGCTAGCGACTTAGCATGACCTCATATTCATATCCACACTAGTGACAGAGATCCCAGTGACCCAGCCTCCCTCTCCTCCCTCCTCCTATCCTGACAACCCTTCCACAGGGCGAAGAAAGAGGGAATTCTTTAAGATGACTACCCTACCTGAAAAAAAATGCTGATAACACTGCGCAAAACTGCTATGCCCCCAACTGGAAAACCCAGAATGGGGGGTTGGACCAAATCTATCCAATCTTATCTGTCACTGGGTCCGATGTCTTGGCTAACCTTTTGGCGAACTGGAATAGCACAGCAGCATACCAAAGACTGAGGTCAGCTGTACCTCTCGTACCCAGCCAGCTAGCTAGCACTACAGAATCTGATATTCTCATGAGCAGTTGGGCTTTTTATCCCCCAGAAGTGTTAAAATGGGCATTATGTTCAATTCTCCACGCATGGGGTTTCTGAAAAACACGATCTTGTGAAGTGTCAGGTTTGCCTTGTGAAAGTTTATTTTGCATTATGTCACGAGGGCCCAACACAAGGCTGGGCAGCAGGGGCATATACCTGCTGTGCCACATTAGTCATTTTGAGTGAGTTCCTGCTTTGCGTTGGCAGACTCCAACGTTCATGATTSTACTGAGAGCAAGCTGAATGGCACTCTAGATTTAGCTAACGCAGGTTTTTAACTATCCTGTCACACATGCTGACAACGATGCTCCCCTGGCAGAAACTACAAGAGTGAAGGGGCCTGGCTGGCTCACTGTGTGGTATGGTAGAATGAGGGAGTATTTTTGTTTTTTGTATTTATTATGGATCCCCATTAGCTGCTGCCAAAGCTTCCTGGGGTCTTCCTGGGGTCTAGCAAAATAGGCAGTTTATACAATTTACATTTTTTGTTGAGTCATCTGCATACATAGACACTCTGGCTTTACTCAAAGTCAGTGGCATGTCTTTAGTAAAAAACAAAACAAACAAGGGGCCTAAACAGCTACCCTGGGGAATTCCTGATTCTAACTGGATTATATTTGAGAAGCTTCCATTAAAGAACACCCTCTGTGCTCTGTTAGACAAGTAAATCTTTATCCACATTATAGCAGGGGGTGTAAAGCCATCAACACATACGTTTTTCCAGCAGCAGACTATGATCAATAATGTCAAAAGCTGCACTGAAGTCTAACAAGACAGCCCCCACAATCATTTTATCATCAATTTCTCTCAGCCAATCATCAGTCATTTGTGTAATTACCTTGCTGTGCTTGTTGAGTGTCCTTCCCTATAAGCATGCTGAAATTCTGTGTCAATTTGTTTACTGTGAAATACTATTGTATCTGGTCAAACACAATTTTTTCCAGAAGTTTACTACGGGTTGGTAACAGGCTGATTGGTCGGCTATTTGAGCCAGTGAAGGGGGCTTTACTATTCTTGGGTAGCGGAACGACTTTAGCTTCCCTCCAGGCCTGAGGGCACATGCTCTCTAGTAGGCTTAAATTGAAGATGTGGCAAGTAGGAATGGCAATATCGTCTGCTATTATCCTCAGTAATTTTSCATCCAGATTGTCAGACCCCGGTGGCTTGTCATTGTTGATAGACAACAATAATTTTTTCACCTCTTCCACACTGTCTCTACAGAATTCAAAAGTACAATTCTTGTCTTTCATAGTTTGGTCCGATATACTTGGATGTGTAGTGTCAGTGTTTGTTGCTGGCATGTCATCCTTAAGTTTGCTTATCTTGCCAATGAAAAAGTCATTAAAGTAGTTTGCAATAACAGTGGGCTTTGTGATGAATGAGCCGTTTGAAGGAGCCGAGTTGGCTTTTTTTTCTAAATGTAATTTAAGGTGCCCTAAAGCTTTTTACTATCGTTCTTTATATAATGTATATTTGTTTCATAGTGTAGTTTATTTTTATTTTTATTTAGTTTAGTCACATGATTCTCAATTTGCAATATGTTTGCCAATCAGTTGGGCTGCCAGACATAATTGCCATACCTTTTGCCTCATCCCTCTCAACCATAAAATTTTTCAATTCCTCATCAATCTAAGCGGATTCAACAGTTTTTACAGTCATTTTCTTAATGGGTGCGTGTTTATTAGTAACTGGAATAAGTAGRTTCATYAATGRGTCAAGRGCAGRGTCTGGTTGCTCCTCATTACACACCACAGACCAGCAAATATTCTTTACATCATCAACATATGAATCACRACAAAACTTATTGTATGACCTCTTATACACTAMATTAGGCCCAGCCTTTGGAACTTTGGTTTTCCTAGACATGGCTATTATATTGTGTACACTACGTCCTATGGATTTGGATACTGCTTTAAAGCAAATATCTGCACAGTTAGTAAATATGTGATCAATACATATTGATGATTTAATTCCTGTGCTGTTTGTAACTACCCTGGTAGGTTGACTGATAACCTGAACCAGGTTGCAGGCACTGGTTACAGTTTGAAGTTGTTTCCTGAGTGGGCAGCTTGATGATAGCCAGTCAATATTTAAATCACCCAGAAAATATACCTCTCTGTTGATGTCACATACATTATCAAGCATTTTACACATTGTTATCCAGATACTGACTGTTAGCACTTGGTGGTCTATAGCAGCTTCCCACCAGAATGGGCTTTAGGTGAGGCAGAGGAGCCTGTAGCCATATTACTTCAACAGTATATATATATTTTTTTCAGCTTTAATTTAACATTAGATCATCTCTAAGCTTTGAAGGAGTAGTGCAAGAAAGTATTATATTCAAGATACCATTGAGTTATCATCACTCTCTCTCTCTCTCTCTCGCTCTCTCTCCCTCTGTCAATGTCAGTAATGTCAATGAGCAGCGCAAGAAAGTATTCTACACAATACGCCTCTGAGTCCATTCCATGATTCACAGCTTCACAAAGCTACCTGCCAAAGTGATCCCAAATGTTCCCACCTCTAAGACAACTGAAAGCAACATCAACCATATCAGTGTATGTTCCGCAGATCACTGACACACTACCAGTGCTGTAGTACATAACAGGGTGATGACGGGATAAAACCGTGCATGCATGTACCAACACTGCTGTACCTCTCTGATCTGGAGTGAGTCTAACAGTGAGTCTAGTTGGAGGTGTTGACACACACAGCCATTTCAGATGGTTCTCCAGCTGACAATCACTGGAACACCCTGGTAAAGTGAGGCTGGGTTATACCTGGCTGTCTGTTGTTACAAGCCCCTGGAATCTCTCTCAGACGATGACAGCGAGCTTAGTCAGTCAAGTGGCCGCGCTTTGTAATACATGTTCCATTTTAGCTGGAGCTCTCCACACACATAAGCTGTGCTGCAGGAAAGAGGAGATACTGTAATGCACTGCAACACTTGAAAAGTAGGACAATAGCAGGGTAATAACCAACCTACATTATGCTCTGTGTCTTTTCTTTTGTGCAAAGCAATGGAAAATTAACTGCTTATTGTTTCTGGCTGTTTATGTAAAGAGAAATGATATGGAATGACTAAGTAAGGTGGGCATTGTTTTGTACCTCAGAGTGAGGCAATCCAAAAAGACAACCTGTGCCAGATAAAACCAGGACATGTGGTGTGTGAATGGCTATTCCCTATTTAGTGCACTACTTACATTATGACCAGTGCCCATCATTTTGGAAATCTGTTCCCAAGTATTCCCACATATAATAGAGAGACACGTGATCATATACAAATGTAAGTAAGGTTTGAAATACTTATAGTTTTGTCAAATATCATATCTGTTTGGGCTTCTTTGTTCAATTTGCAGTCTACAAATTATTTGTAATTATGTCCCTGCCCCCTGACCATCCTCTCAAGAAAAAAATGTAATCTACTTCCTGATGGCATTTGGGATGCAACCTACGACTCTCTCTCTCCCACCCTGAAACTTTTCCACCATGGTGAGGGTGACGTGTGGTGTGGAAACCTAAGCCGGAATGCACGACCCTCCCCTGCAGGAATCTTCACTTCGTCTCCTCTCTAATCCCGGCCCCCTCTCCGCCCTCACCGACATGCTCTGCACAGCGCCAGGCGTATGACACGCATCTGACAGCTCTAAATCCTCTCCAAACAGCGAATCAACCCACTGAAGCTGCACAGAGCGGCCTCCAACAATGGGGTCGGCACAGAGTCAATAGGCAACAGCCTTAGCGATGATTGAATATGCTGTTTGATGAGTTCTCAGGTTAATGAAACAACAGGGAGCCCTGACTTTAACTGTGATAATTGCTGAAATAAAATAAATACAGTCTGATGCTACAATAAGTTTAGCCGGAAATCAATCCAAGGTGCGTTATAGAGCAGTTCACACGACAGCCGACAATGCAGACAATTGCKTTTCAAAGGTATATTTCCCAGCATTTGTGGAGATTGTATTCATAGTAAACACAGGGAATTTCGGTTCAAGTGTAAATGACATTTAAAAGGTGCATATAGTCGGCTGTCCAGTGGATTGAATCCCAGCCTTAATGTTGTTAATGTGCTGCTCCAATGTCATTAGGCTCATCATTATCCTGAAACGAGACTGAACTGGTGTCATTCATCACATATTCCAGGCCAGCAGGTCTTCATGCCAACAGACCAGACGTGCTAGCAGATAACCCAGACAACCATTCACTTCATCTACTGTATGTGTGCGAGTGCGTATGTGTGTGTGTCAGCTTGTGTGCGTGCTTGCATGCGTGAGGGTGTGTGCGTGTGTGAGCTTGGGTGTGTGCATCGGGTGTGTGTGTGTTTATTTAAAGAGAGACGGTGTGATGCAGCAGGTTTAATCAATTTAAGGGGATACCTTTCCTCTAAATGGCCATCTATCTCAGTGTCAGTGACCTTAAACAGGCACCTCTGATTCTGGCAGCAGCACACAGCAAATCCCTCACATCTGCCGAGAAGAGCAGGCGCTCATGAGCTGGCTCACAGCAAACCACTCACATCTGCCGAGGAGAGCATGTCACACTCTGATCTGTTTCACCTGTCTTTGTGATTGTCTCCACCCACCTCCAGGTGTCACCTGTTTTCCTCATTAGTCKCTGGGTACTTATTCCTGTGTTCCCTGCTTGTCTGTTGCCAGTTCGTCTTGTTTGTCAAGTCAACCAGCGTGTTTTCTGTTCTCCTGCTTTTTCCTTCGCTCTGTTTTGCTAGTCCTCCCGGTTGTGACCCTTGCCTGTCTGGACTCTGAACTCGCCTGCCTGACCATTCTGCCTGCCCTGACCTCGAGCCTGCCTGCCACTCAGTACCTCATGGACTCTGACCTTGTTATGATCTTTTGCCTGTCTACGACCATTCTCTTGCCTGCCCCGTGGATCATAATYAATATCAGAGACTCAAATCCCCTGCCTCCCATGTCTGCATCTGGGTCTCGCCCTGTGCCCTTATAGAGCAGGCACTCATGAGCTGGCTCACAGCACGTAGGGAAAACACACGCATCACGTAGATCACGCAGAGCACATAGCATTCAGGTAGTTACCTCAGCTTTCCTCCTTATCCCCTTTCTAAACACTATTAGATATGGTACAGGCCCATTCAACAGGGTTTCTTTGAGAGCCAAAAGGATTTAAAACTTTTAATAGGATTTGTATTGTTTTCTATGTATTTCCATGTGAGAGGTAAGGCAGCCTCTYTGGTGAAAGATGGCAGAGCTGGGAGGGAGACGGAGGAGTGGAAACGAGTTGGAAAACAGGCAGTTCTCAATCCTCTTGATGTGCTGGGATTGGCACACAAAAAAAAAGTCAGTCTTGTTTCCATTGTGGTCCTCTATTGGCAAGTGGCTGCAGGGCAAAATAATTGACATGGGCACTCTGTGCCATACATTCAATCATACACAATGTGCACATATTTAGATATARACAAAAAAGATAATATGAGCATCTAACAAATCACACCACTAGTGGCTTTACACTTGGCTAGGAGGTTATCTCAAGATTAACCAAGCCTTGCAGGATTGTTTAAACTTAAGACTGGCAGAAACAGTTTTTTCTCAGCCAGGAGTTTGTTCCACTCTACCACTGCCATATATATGAAAACGTGTTCTGGCCAGGACCACTCTTGAATCTTCATGGCACAAAATCTGTGGCACTTCCTCTCGGGAATGAGAGTCCCTAACAGTACTGGGGGACTGTAGACACAATGTTATGGGCCAGTCCCAGCTTCAGCTGAATTACCCTGATCAACTGATAGCCACTGTAGTTCACTGAGCTGAGAAGGACCAACATGATTCAGAATGACCCTTGATATTTRATTCTGAGCTGTCTGTAGCTTGTTCTTGATGAACTTGGTGGAGCTACTGTACCAGGTAGTGCAAGCATAGTCAAAGTGAGGCTGCACTAATGCTGCTACAAGTGTTTTCAAGGTCCCTTTATCTAGAAATGTAGCTTTTTTTGGCCAGATCACTTTCTGGTTGACCCCACTACTATTGGCATTTAAAAACATGTCACTGGCTCAATCTATATGTTTCAGGCACCGTCAATTACATGGCAGGAAGAGGACTGTGTAAATGTTTATTTCTGTGGAATGGTTAGGAGCTGAGACCACTGCTATAAGTACACGACATATGTGTCCTGAATACAAGAACAACATTGGGCTGGAACCATGATTGTAAAGAAAGATACTATACTGTACATACAAGCCCAGAGCAATAACAAAAGCAAAGAACAACTATTCCCTCTCCTTTTTTCTAATTTACACATACATAGAAACCAACGCATCACGCAAACCCATCAAACCTAGTCACGCACACACCAGTGGAGGCTGGTGGGAGGAGCTATAGGAGGACTGGCTTATTATAATGGCCGGATTTGAATTAATAGAACGATATCAAACACATCAAACATATTGAAACCACGTTTGACTCCATTCCATTAATGCCATTCCAACCATTACAATAAGCCCGTCCTTCTATAGCTCCTCCCACCAGCATCCACTGTCAAACACATATAGAGTTGAAGTCGGAAGTTTACATACACTTAGGTTGGAGTCATTAAAACTCGTTTTTCAACCACTCCACAAGTTTCTTGTTAACAAACTGTAGTTTTGGCAAGTGGGTTAGGACATCTTCTCTGTGCATGACACAAGTAATTTTTCCAACAATTGTTTACAGACAGATTATTTCACTTATTTCACTTCACTGTATCACAATTCCAGTGTGTCAGAAGTTTACATATACTAAGTTGACTGTGCCTTTAAACAGCTTGGAAAATTCCAGAAAATTATGTCATGGCTTTAGAAGCTTCTGATAGGCTAATTGACATCATTTGAGTCAATTGGAGGTGTACCTGTGGATGTATTTCAAGGCCTACCTTCAAACTCAGTGCCTCTTTGCTTGAACATCATGGGAAATCAAAGAAATCAGCCAAAACCTCAGATTATTTTTAGACCTCCACAAGTCTGGTTCATCCTTGCCAGCAATTTCCAAACGCCTGAAGGTACCACGTTCATCTGTACAAACAATAGTACGCAAGTTAAAACACCTGGACCACGCAGCCGTCATACCGCTCAGGAAGGAGACGGGTCTGTCTCCTAGAGATGAACGTACTTTGGTGTGAAAGTGAAAATCCATCCCAGAACAACAGTAAAGGACCTTGTGAAGATGCTGGAGGAACAGGTATAAAAGTATCTATATCCACAGTAAAACGAGTCCTAGATCGACATAACCTGAAAGGCCGCTCAGCAAGGAGAAGCCACTGCTCCAAACCACATAAAAAAGACAGACTACGGTTTGCAACGCACATGGGGACAAGAATCATACTTTTTGGAGAAATGTCCTCAAAAATAGAACTGTTTGGCCATAATGACCATCGTTGTGTTTGGAGAAAAAGGGGGGCTTGCAAGCCGAAGAACACCATCCCAACTGTGAAGCACGGGGGTGGCAGCATCATGTTGTGGGAGTGCTTTGCTGCAGGAGGGACTGGTGCACTTCACAAAATAGATGGCTTCATGAGGAAGGAAATTATGTGGATATTTGAAGAACATCTCAAGACATCAGTCAGGAAGTGAAAGCTTGGTCGCAAATGGGCCTTCCAATGGACAATGACCCCAAGCATACTTCCAAAGTTGTGGCAAAATGGCTTAAGGACAACAAAGTCAAGGTATTGGGTGGCCATCACAAAGCCTGACCTCAATCCCATAGAAAATGTGTGGGCAGAACTGAAAAGCGTGTGCGAGCAAGGAGGCTACGAAGCTGACTCAGTTACACCAGCTCTGTCAGGAGGAATGGGCCAAAATTCACCCAACTTATTGTGAAGGTTTGACCCAAGTTAACAATTTAAAGGCAATGTACCAAATACTAATTGAGTGTATGTAAACTTCTGACCACTGGGAATGTGATGAACAAAATACAAGCTGAAATAAATCATTCTCTCTACTATTATTCTGACATTTCACATTCTTAAAATAAAGTGGTGATCCTAACTGACCTAAGACAGGGAATTTTTACTAGGATTAAATGTCAGGAATTGTGGAAAAACTGAGTTTAAATGTATTTGGCTAAGGTGTATGTACATTTCCGACTTCAGCTGTACCTGTATACACATACAAGACACAGAGACTTCAACATTGTCTCCACCGTATCCTTTCCCCTGGAACCTGCCCTCATTTCATGTAGAACTGTAAACAAATTAATATGTGGAGACAGGATTATAAACATTTTAGGTCAAAACCAAGATGTCCCCCATGTCCCCCATGTCGAACACCTCAGTGCGGAGGAATGCCAGCCTGCCATTACCTGGAGATTACCTGTAATCTCTTATTACTTAAGAAAGTGTGGAGAAGCTTCCATGCGAGATGTCTTAAAAAATCTATATCGCCTGTCAGCCAGGCTTAGGGAGCAGTTCATACAGAGACTAAGATTTGTAGGCGTACATGCCTGCATTGTGAGTATGTAGAACAGAGCAAAGATGAGTATGTAGAATAGAGCTCAGAATTGATGGCAGTTCCAGTTTGAATAATAAGGAATCCTACAGGAACTGCCGGTGTCTGCAAGGCCAAGTATCACTGTATCTCATTGACAAAGTATGTGTCAATATTTAAAGAGTATCCATAATAACTATTTGACCCAAAAAGCATTTATTGTAGGAGACCACATTTGTCCCACAAGAAAGGAGATGACAATACAAATTCTGTTATGGAGGAACTTGGTGCTGAACAGACAGAACAGAGAAAATATTGGTGTGAACTGGAGTAACTTGTCTTTCTCCCCGGGGTGGATAATTGCTGTTTTGTCTTGCCTAGCTGTGTTCTGTTTTTTATTTGCACAGGAACTGAGACATTTTCCTTCGGGCAAAGAGCTGTTTTTGGCGTTGAGTGTCTCTGGTATTATAGTAGAGGGAAAGGAAATATCAATGATAGTTATTTTCAGAACACATGGCAAAACGAACCCCCAAAAAATGATACCAAAATAAAAAGTAAGTAAGCCATGTCTTAGGAATTCACCCTGATGCCTGCCACGTGGATTAATTTTAACAGGGACAAGACTCCCCACACTGTGCCTTGAAAACTTTTATGGACCATTTAACCCAAAGAGAGAGAGAGAGAGATTATTACTATATAATCACTTACTGTGTGACTACAGTTAAGGTTATAGCCTACTGGTCTGTTAGTGTAAGCTAGGGGCTTGGTGAAAAATGATGCATACACTATATTCTCCATATTTCCTAGCAGACTCTGCTGTCCAGATGCCAAAAGAACTGAGGTAGAGTGAGGCTGAATCGCAAATCGCACCCTATTCCTTATATAGTGCCCTATGGGCCCTGGTCAAAGGTAGTGCACTATATAGGGAATAGGGTACTATTTGGAACATAACCTGAGTATCCCATATATTCTGTTTGTGTCAATGGAGGAGCCCTTGGCTGTGTGTAGCACCGGGTGTCTCTGACGGGCAAGGGAGGAATTTGTGACAGGCATATCCCCGGGCGACAGCATGCCATGAGGAGTGAGGATGAACAGGACATCAGATGAAAGGCAGCCTCGACCGCCCCCTGTTTCCAGGTCTTCACATCAGTCAGTACACCCTAATAACTCTCGTAGGCCCTGTGGCTGACACACGCCACAACCAAGACCAGGGAGTGTGTGTGTGTTTGTGTTTCAAGTGCTAGCATCTGTATGACGTATAGAATATTTGGGTTGTGTGTGTGTGTGTGGTTGTGGGTGTTGGTGTTGTGTTACTGTGTGGTGTGTGTGTGTGTGTGTGTGTGTGTGTGTGTGTATTGTTTGTACGGATGTGTGCCTTGGTACAGTAATGGAGGCACAGGAGGTTGCTGGCACTTTAATTGAGAGGAAGGGCTCATGGTAATGGTGTGGCAGAATAGGAGGAATGGTATCAAGCATGGTTTCCATGTGTTTGATGCCATTCCATTCACTCCATTTCAGCCATTATTATGAGCCGTCCTCCCCTCAGCAGCCTCCACTGAATAGAGGAATGCCTGAGGCAAGAGGCAAGTCTTCAGTTGTCACTGAGCTCATTTAGATCAATCAGATGGACTCGTGGTCCATAGGTTTACTCTACAATGTGTTTGGATGAGGAATGCATTGAACCGTAAACAGATCCATGTTTAAAGTGGAACTGACAGCATTTTAGCAACATGAAATCGCAGTAACAACCTGTTCATATACACACCCAGGAAGAATATGACAACTTTTTAAAAACATTTTCTGACAAGCGAGCACTTAGATATGGTCATTTTCACGTTTTCATAAATTCTCAGAATGTTGGGGATGATGTATAGTAAGGCATTTGTGAAAATTATTCGCAATTCGCAATATAGTGGGAAAGTGGACGTGCATTTGGACAATTAATAGACACTGCAGCAAATAAAACCTAATTAAAACATCTGTCTCATCCAGGACCCTGAGCCTACGCAGACAAGTGTGCCATAGCCAATCAGAGCTACAGTAGGCCTTTATGCAAATAAGTCATTTGCCACATGGGCCTGCCTTCATTCACTTTGAACTGGACAGTGTGTTTACGTTCACCAAAAGCCACAAAATACACCTGAATGGATTTCTGCAAACAAGTAAATACCACAGAGTCCTCTTACATTTGGGAACTMTACAGTCCTATTGATCAAATAACCATAAAAAGGTAGGCTCTCTCCCCCTCAGTTATATCAACAACAAGATCAACAACTAATGCTAGCCAGAGCGAGATGAGCTCAAATCTAACTAGGGAACATTAGATAAACCTTCTCAAACTTTTTCAGCTAGTTGGCCGTCAAATTGCACTGATAAACGATGGGGAATAGTAGCCTGCTCGTCCTTCTGCACCTTTCCAGCCAATACATGCTTGTCCCAACCCACGTTTTGACAAATGAATGGGAACTTACCTGCCCGCCCATTTGATCAACGCCAAATACATTTGATTGACAAGTAGGGTTGATTTGAGCGTTCCTCACAACGTTAGTCAAGCACCCAAGCTAACCCGCTAAAGTTGGTTAGCTTGCTAGCTACTTTCAGACACAAATGAGAGAACACCTCACTCTGACCTTGTTATTTGCCCGAGCAGAGCTGGTTAGGCTTACAGTACATGTTTTCTAGAGCATTTGAGGCTAACTGTTACTTTTTTTGCCTACATTTACTGACAGTGACACCGATCATATTCAGCAGGTGTTGCACATTCGTAAATTCATCAGTTATTCTGCGCTCTGGCACACTCAAACAAGATACTCTGAAACCGGCGTAGTTGGCCAGAGTGAATTTACAAATGCAAGAGATATGCTAACTGGATAACAGTTGTTCAAGTTCAGCATAGCTAGCTAGCTAGTAAAGTGATTCATATTTTCTGCTAGCTAACCAAATGACACCTGCATCTCTAGCTATACTGTTGCTACCATTAAATTATATGAGGGGGAAAGGTCCTTCACCCACTCACTCCTCCAATGGGTTGGCGGTTAGCCTAGTGGTTAGAGCGTTGGGCCAGTAACCGAAAGGTTGCTGGATCGAATCCCTGAGCTGACAAGGTAYGAATCTGTCATTCTGCCCCTGAATAAGGCAGTTAATCCACTGTTCCCCGGTAGGACGTCATTGTAAATAAGAATTTGTTCTTAACTGACTTGCCTAGTTTAAAAAAACAACAACATAACATGCAGCTAGTTATTGCTGTGTTTTCAGCTTGCTACATAAATAGATACGCTAGCCCAATAGCCACATTATGACTTGACTTATGGTCAATGCCTTTACTAGTTTGATTGTATTGACATTCTCAGCCTTAGTTACATTTGTCAGTTTCTGTGCAAAATATTGAGTCATTGAAACTGAAACAGTTCATCCTGAATGGGTGGAGGCAGCAAACAATTCACGGTCTGTTCAATGAGTCTGTTCAATGAGTTTTCATTGGGATACTGGATTTCTAATCAACCTGTTTGCAGTTCCTACCGCTTCCACTGGATGTCACCAGTCTTTGGAAATAGGTTGAGGTTATTCCTTTGTGGTGAGCCACACGCTAGCGTGTGGACAGGTGTCTTTTATACAGGTAACGAGTTCAAACAGGTGCAGTTAATACAGGTAATGAGTGGAGAACAGGAGGGCTTCTTAAAGAAAAACTAACAGGTCTGTGAGAGACGGAATTCTTACTGGTTGGTAGGTGATCAAATACTTATGTCATGCAATAAAATGCAAATTAATTATTTAAAATCATACAATGTGATTTTCTGGATTTTTGTTTTTAGATCCGTCTCT